>NC_081180.1:234713142-235013142 GCF_029867415.1 Vicia villosa | reverse complement strand
TATCCTGGTTCGCTGTTAACGAAGCTACTCCAGTCCACCCCCGCAGAGATGATTTACCTCAACTGAGGATTTAATCCACTAATCGCACGGATTACAATGGTTTTCCACTTAGCCGCAACTAAGTCTTCCAGAGTCTTCTGATCACAACCTGATCACTCCAGGAACAACTGCTTAGTTCACTCCTAAGACTTTTCTAGAGTCTACTGATCAACACGATCACTCTAGGCTTAGTTCACTCCTAAGACTTTCTGCTCAGCCAACTGCCAAGACTTCCTGCTCAGCCAACTGCCAAGACTTCCTGCTCAGCCAACTGCCAAGACTTCCTAGAGTATACTGATCAACTGATCACTCTAGTTCCTTACAACTTAATGTAATATATTCAAGAGTTTACAAATGCTTCTTAAAAGCGATAATCACAACTGTGATATTTCTCTTACAATTTAAGCTTAATCTCACTAAGATATTACAACAGCAATGTAGTGAGCTTTGATGAAGATGAAGATTCTGAGTTTAGAGTTGAACAGCGTTTCAGCAAGTTAATTTGAATTGTCTTTGTTCAGGATCGTTAACCTTGCTTCTCATCAGAACTTCATATTTATAGGCGTTGAGAAGATGACCGTTGAATGCATTTAATGCTTTGCGTGTTCCGTACAGCTTTGCATTTAATGTTATACGCTTTTGTCAACTACCTCGAGCCTTGTTCACGCTGTGTCTACTGACGTAGCCTTTAGTAGCTTTAACGTTCCTTTTGTCAGTCAGCGTAGTCTGCCACGTGTACTTCCTTCTGATCTGATGTTTGTGAATACGACGTTTGAATATCATCAGAGTCAAACAGCTTGGTGCACAGCATCTTCTGATCTTCTGACCTTGAAGTGCTTCTGAGCGTGATACCATCTTCTGATCTTCAGTGCTTCTGATCTCATGTTCTTCTGATGCTTCCATAGACCCATGTTCTGATTCTGCTTCGACCATCTTCTGATGTCTTGCCAGACCATGTTCTGATGTTGCATGCTGAACCATTTGAGACACAACTTCTGAGCGCTGAATTATGCGTACTCTTTATATATTTCCTGAAAGGGAAATTGCATTGGATTAGAGTACCATATTATCTTAAGCAAAATTCATATTATTGTTATCATCAAAACTAAGATAATTGATAAGAACAAATCTTGTTCTAACAATCTCCCCCTTTTTGATGATGACAAAAACATATATAAATGATATGAATTTGCGATCAGAAAGAGTAGACGGCAAAAGACAAATTACACAGCTATAGCATAAGCATATGAATATGTCTCCCCCTGAGATTAACAATCTCCCCCTGAGATAAATAATCTCCCCCTGAAATAAATACTCGAAGAACTTTGATAAAAGACTTCCCTGATTATTTCGGTAGAGACGATCATATGAGCTTCTGTCTTCAGAGAATTCATAGCTTCTGACTTCTGCTTCCATTGGACAGCTTCAGAACTTGAATTTCTTTAGATCCTTAGAACACTCACAGCTTCTGACTTCTGCTTCCATTCAGGACAGCTTCAGAACTTGAGTTTCTTTGATCTTCAGAACATTCACAGCTTCTGATTTCTGCTTCCATTCAGGACAGCTTCAGAACTTGAATTTCTGGATCTTTTGGAGCATTCACATCTTCTGATTTCTGCTTCCCTCGGATAGCTTCAGAACTTTGAATGTCTACCAACATCACTTCATGCTAGATTTGTATCAGAACATTGTTGAATGTACCAGAGCATCATCTGAGCATCTCTACATCCTGAAATGTTACAGAACAAAAAACTAAACGACAAAAGTCAGCATGAACGAGTTAGAACATAGAATGTATATTCAAATACATGATATGTATCAGAGCCAAATGTATCAGAGCATTTAGGCTAAAAACATGTATCAGAGCAAATAATGTATCAGAGCCATAACATTATGTGTATAAGGGCAAATAGAATTTTGTCATAACAGGATAGACAATGATATTCAAATTCTATTATCAGTGCTTCTGATTCATTCTTCTTTCTTGCTTCTGATCTCTGAAGCTTGACAGCACTCAGCTTGCTTCAGTTTCCATGGTTTTGCTTCTAGTGTTTGCTTTGAAGATTCACTTCACTTCTCTGTACCTGCAAAACACTTAAACCATATAGAACTTGCAGTTCTTGTTAGTGAATGTGTGGGAGCCTTTACCCAGCAACTGATAGATTTAATCAAATCATTTATCATTTATCTTCTCCCCCTTTTTGTCATAACATCAAAAAGAATATTTAAAAAGATTCAGATGTATAAAACGACAAAAGATAACATTTACTGGAATGTAAAACACAAGGAAACTTTTTCATTAATAATCAAAAGAGGATTACAAGAAGTTATGCAACAAAGAAAAAGAAAACTACTAAGACCAAATCCTAGGACCCTAGCTAAGACCACGTCTGTGCCAGCATGCCATGAAGGAGTGAAACGCCTCATTGACTGCTTCTAGGGCTTTCAGGCGAGGGATCAGGGAGACTTGGTCCTGCAGCAGATCTTCCACCACCTTTACCAGAGACAACATCCTCAGCGGGTGAAGATGAAGAGATGTCTTCAGAAGAGATTAAAGGAGAGGAAAAATCAGAGGAAGCTGAGTCTTGAAGGTCGAAAGATGAGGAAGAAGATGGAGATGATGGAGGGCTTTCACCAGGAGGATGAAACACACGTCTAGAATAGTTTCCAGACAACATTGCTTCGAAAGGATTCACCTTGAGAGGATCATAGGTGATTTTGATCTTTTTGGGTTTGGAAGGAGATGTTTCAACAGCTTTTCGTTTATTGTTTTTATCACTTTCATTATTTCCTGGGGTTGATGAAGAGTTCATGATGAGTTTGCAAGAAAAAAATGAACAGGTAGGGTTTGATAAGGAAGAGAGGGAGAGACAAACTTTAAGAGGGAAACAAGGAGATAGGAAACCGAAAACCATTTTGAAGAGTATTTAAAGGAAAATAAAATGAAACGAATGATGAAAAGCATTTAATGTTACGTGACGAGAGGAGAGATAATAAAGACAAATGAAGTGACTGGCACAGTTACCTATGGTCGGCGTCCCTTCAACTGCACGCGCGCTTATCCATGAATAGTAACGACAGGTTTACCATCCCGAGATAAAGCGTAACAGCTGTTTTGCTTTAAAAGAGGTTCTGAATCAACTTAGACAATGAAACGTTAGTAATAACCGAATCATAATTTCTAAAAGAATTCAATCAGAACTTCTGATTAAAAAAAAATGTTCCACATTCATTTCAGAAGATACTCATACATGAGAACTTCTCATCTTCTCATTCTGGGCATAAATCCATACTGATGTTCTTCAGAATGAACTTAAACCTATCTTCAGCCAGGGGTTTTGTAAAGATATCAGCCCATTGATGGTCTGTATCAACAAAGTTTAAAGAAATAACACCCTTCTGAACATAGTCCCTTATGAAATGATGTTTTATCTCAATATGTTTAGCTTTTGAATGAAGAATAGGATTCTTAGATAAACATATAGCAGAAGTATTATCACAGAATATAGGAATGTTACTCTCAAATATCTGATAATCTTCTAACTGACTTTTCATCCAGAGCATCTGTGTGCTACAACCAGCAGCTGCGACATATTCTGCTTCTGTGGTTGATAGAGCAATGGTTGCTTGCTTCTTGCTGTACCAGGAGATTAAGTGACTTCCAAGAAATTGGCAACTTCCTGAAGTACTTTTTCTTTCAATTCTGTCTCCAGCATAATCAGCATCGCAGAATCCTACTAAGTTGTATTCTTTAGATTTTCTGTAAACTAAACCAACATTAGTAGTACCTTTCAGATACCTTAGAATCCTCTTAACAGCAGTTAAATGAGATTCTCTAGGATCTGATTGGAATCTAGCACACAAACAAACACTGAACAGAATGTCAGGTCTAGAAGCAGTCAGATATAGAAGAGATCCAATCATACCTCTGTATAGCTTCTGATCTACCTTCTTACTTACCTCATCCTTACCTAGAATGCATGTTGGATGCATAGGAGTTTTGGCTTCTTTGCAGTCCAGAAGATTAAACTTCTTCAGAAGTTCCTTCACATACTTGGTTTGGTGAACATACGTTCCTTCTGATGTTTGATTTATTTGTATTCCAAGGAAATACTTGAGTTCTCCCATCATGCTCATTTCAAACTCAGCCTGCATAGACTTAGCAAACTCCTTTCCAAGTGTAGCATTAGATGTTCCAAAAATAATATCATCTACATATATTTGACAAATTAAAATATCCTTTTCAAAGGTTTTACAAAAGAGAGTAGTGTCCACTTTTCCTCTAGTGAAACCATTATCTAGAAGGAAAGAACTTAAGCGTTCATACCAAGCTCTGGGAGCCTGTTTCAATCCATACAATGATTTCTTAAGTTTAAAAACATGATTAGGAGACATAGAGTCTTCAAAACCAGGAGGTTGATGGACATAAACTTCTTCATCTATATAACCATTTAAGAAGGCACTCTTAACATCCATCTGATAGAGAGTGATGTTATGTTGAGTGGCAAAAGAAATTAATAGACGAATAGACTCTAACCTGGCCACTGGTGCAAAGGTTTCTGTGTAGTCAATCCCTTCTTGCTGACTATAACCCTGAGCCACCAGTCTGGCTTTGTTCCTTACCACTTCGCCTTTCTCACTGAGCTTGTTTCTGAAGACCCATTTTGTACCAATTATATTGAATCCATCTGGTCTAGGAACAAGATCCCAAACATCATTCCTTGTGAACTGATTTAGTTCTTCTTGCATAGCAATTATCCAGTCTGGATCTTCTAGAGCATGATCAACAGAAGTTGGCTCGATCAAAGATACAAGACCTAATTGACAGTCTGCATTGTTCCTAAGGAATGCTCTTGTTCTGATTGGATCATCCTTCTTTCCAAGAATGACATCTTCTGAATGACCAGAGATGAGTCTGGATGATCTTCTGACAGATGGTTCTTCAGAAATACTTAGATCCTCCAAAGAAGCTGATACTTGATCTTCAGATTCTTTGCTTCTGAGAAGCTCTGCTTCTGATGCGTTGCTTCTTGGCTCAACAACTTCTGATATGTCAATATCACAACCTGCAAAATTATCAACTTGCTTTGGTTTTTCAGAACCAAGCTTATCATCAAACCTGATATTGATTGATTCTTCCACAACCAATGTTTCAGTATTGTATACTCTGTAGCCTTTTGAGCGTTCAGAATATCCAAGAAGGAAACACTTTTGAGCTTTGGAATCAAACTTACCAAGATGATCTTTAGTGTTCAGAATAAAGCATACACATCCAAAAGGATGGAAATATGAAATGTTAGGCTTTCTATTCTTCCACAATTCATAGGGAGTCTTATTAAGAATAGGTCTGATAGAGATTCTATTCTGAATATAACATGCAGTGTTTATTGCTTCTGCCCAGAAATGCTTAGCCATATTGGTTTCATTGATCATGGTTCTGGCCATTTCTTGAAGAGTCCTATTCTTTCGTTCTACAACCCCATTTTGCTGTGGAGTTCTAGGACAAGAGAAATCATGGGCAATACCATTTTCTTTGAAGAATTCTTCAAAGGATCTGTTCTCAAATTCACCACCATGATCACTTCTGACCTTTATGATTTTACACTCTTTTTCAGATTGAATCTGAATGCAGAATTCAAAGAACACTGAATGAGTCTCATCCTTGTGTTTCAAGAATTTTACCCATGTCCAGCGGCTATAATCATCTACGATGACTAATCCATATTTCTTTCCTCTGACAGATGCTGTTTTGACTGGGCCAAACAGATCAATGTGCAAGAGTTCTAATGGCCTTGAGGTAGAAACAACATTCTTAGACTTGAATGCAGGTTTGGAGAACTTGCCCTTCTGACATGCTTCACAAAGAGCATCTGATTGGAATTTCAGATTAAGGAGTCCTCTGACGAGATTCAGTTTGTTAATCTGAGAGATCTTTCTCAAACTAGCATGACCTAATCTTCTGTGCCAGACCCACTGCTCTTCAGAAACAGACATAAGACAAGTCACTTTCTGACTCATAAGATCTTGCAGATCTGTCTTATAAATGTTGTTCTTCCTCTTGCCTGTAAATAGGATTGAGCCATCCTTCTGATTTACAGCCTTGCAAGACTTTTGATCAAAGATTATATCATAACCATTGTCACTTAATTGACTGATAGATAAGAGGTTATGAGTTAATCCTTCTACAAGAAGTACATTAGAAATGGAAGGAGAGTTACCAGACTTTATAGTTCCAGAGCCAATTATCTTGCCCTTCTGATCTCCTCCGAACTTGACTTCTCCTCCAGACTTAAGTACCAGGTCTTGGAACATAGACCTTCTTCCTGTCATGTGTCGCGAGCATCCAGAGTCCAGGTACCATGACATGTTGTGCTTTGTCCTTCTTGCAGCCAAGGATATCTGCAATAGGAATAATCTTATCCTTAGGTACCCACATCTTTTTGGGTCCTTTCTTGTTAGATTTTCTCAAGTTCTGATTGAACTTGGGTTTAACATTGTAAGCAATAGGAGGAACAGCATGATAATTCTTAATGTGAGTTTCATGATATTTCCTAGGTTGTGTCACATGCTTCTTAGTGTGTGTTATGTGAAAACTTTGTGCATGTGAGGTGTGCCTAATATCATGAGAGTGGCCATACTTGAACTGATCATACAATGGCTTGTATGTAATTTTCATTTCATCAACAGGTTCAAGTTTGTATGGAGTTTCACCCTCATAACCAATGCCAACTCTTTTGTTTCCAGACACAGCATATATCATAGAAGCTAGCTGACTTCTGCCAATACTTCTAGATAAGAACTTCCTGAAACTTAAATCATATTCTTTCAGAATATGGTTTAGACTGGGAGTGGATTTTTCTGAATCAGAAGGAGATCCAACATTATTGGATAATTTTAAAAGTTTTTCTTTTAATTCAGAATTCTCCAGCTCAAGCTTCTTTGTTTCAAATTCAAATTGCTTTTTCAGCTTTTTGTATTTGAGACTGATCTGAGACTTGAGTTCCAGAAGTTCAGTTAGACCGGAAACTAACTCATCTCTAGTAAGTTCAGAAAATACCTCTTCAGAATCTGATTCTGATGTAGATTCTGATCCGTCATCTTCTGTCGCCATCAGCGCACAGTTGGCCTGCTCATCTTCTGAATCATCTTCTGACTCATCCCAGGTTGCCATAAGACCTTTCTTCTTATGAAACTTTTTCTTGGGACTTTCCTTTTGAAGATTTGGACATTCATTCTTGTAGTGTCCAGGCTCATTGCATTCATAGCACATGACCTTCTTCTTGTCAAATCTTCTTTCATCAGAAGATTCTCCACGTTCAAATTTCCTTGAACTTCTGAAGCCTCTGAACTTCCTTTGCTTGGTCTTCCAGAGTTGATTTAGCCTTCTGGAAATCATGGACAGTTCATCTTCTTCTTCAGATTCTGATTCTTCAGGATCTTCTTCTCTGGCCTGAAAAGCGTTAGTGCATTTCTTGATATTTGATTTTAATACAATAGACTTACCTTTCTTTTGAGGCTCATTTGCGTCCAGCTCAATCTCATGGCTTCTCAAGGCACTGATAAGCTCTTCCAGAGAAACTTCATTCAGATTCTTTGCAATCTTGAATGCAGTCACCATAGGACCCCATCTTCTGGGTAAGCTTCTGATGATCTTCTTCACATGATCAGCCTTGGTGTATCCTTTGTCAAGAACTCTCAATCCAGCAGTAAGAGTTTGAAATCTCGAAAACATCTTTTCAATGTCTTCATCATCCTCCATCTTGAAGGCTTCATACTTCTGGATTAAGGCAAGAGCTTTTGTCTCCTTGACTTGAGCATTTCCTTCATGAGTCATTTTCAAGGACTCATATATGTCATAGGCCGTTTCCCTGTTAGATATCTTCTCATACTCAGCATGAGAGATAGCATTCAGCAAAACAGTTCTACATTTATGATGATTCCTGAAAAGCTTCTTTTGATCATCATTCATTTCTTGCCTTGACAACTTTACGCCTCTGGCATTTACAGGATGTTTGTAACCATCCATCAGAAGATCCCATAGATCACCATCTAGACCCAGAAAGTAACTTTCCAGTTTATCTTTCCAGTATTCAAAGTTTTCACCATCAAATACCGGCGGTCTAGTATAACCATTGTTACCGTTGTATTGCTCAGCAGAGCCAGATGTAGATGCAGGTGTAGGTATAGTCCTTTCACTTTCATCAACCATCTTTTAGATGAAGCGTTTTTCTCTTCCTGAATCTTTTCTAAACACGGTTAAGTGCTTGCACCTTAGAACCGGCGCTCTGATGCCAATTGAAGGATAGAAAAACACTTAGAAAGGGGGGGATTGAATAAGTGTGACTTAAAATCTTGAGCGATAAAAATAAAATGCACAATTATTTTTATCCTGGTTCGCTGTTAACGAAGCTACTCCAGTCCACCCCCGCAGAGATGATTTACCTCAACTGAGGATTTAATCCACTAATCGCACGGATTACAATGGTTTTCCACTTAGCCGCAACTAAGTCTTCCAGAGTCTTCTGATCACAACCTGATCACTCCAGGAACAACTGCTTAGTTCACTCCTAAGACTTTTCTAGAGTCTACTGATCAACACGATCACTCTAGGCTTAGTTCACTCCTAAGACTTTCTGCTCAGCCAACTGCCAAGACTTCCTGCTCAGCCAACTGCCAAGACTTCCTGCTCAGCCAACTGCCAAGACTTCCTAGAGTATACTGATCAACTGATCACTCTAGTTCCTTACAACTTAATGTAATATATTCAAGAGTTTACAAATGCTTCTTAAAAGCGATAATCACAACTGTGATATTTCTCTTACAATTTAAGCTTAATCTCACTAAGATATTACAACAGCAATGTAGTGAGCTTTGATGAAGATGAAGATTCTGAGTTTAGAGTTGAACAGCGTTTCAGCAAGTTAATTTGAATTGTCTTTGTTCAGGATCGTTAACCTTGCTTCTCATCAGAACTTCATATTTATAGGCGTTGAGAAGATGACCGTTGAATGCATTTAATGCTTTGCGTGTTCCGTACAGCTTTGCATTTAATGTTATACGCTTTTGTCAACTACCTCGAGCCTTGTTCACGCTGTGTCTACTGACGTAGCCTTTAGTAGCTTTAACGTTCCTTTTGTCAGTCAGCGTAGTCTGCCACGTGTACTTCCTTCTGATCTGATGTTTGTGAATACGACGTTTGAATATCATCAGAGTCAAACAGCTTGGTGCACAGCATCTTCTGATCTTCTGACCTTGAAGTGCTTCTGAGCGTGATACCATCTTCTGATCTTCAGTGCTTCTGATCTCATGTTCTTCTGATGCTTCCATAGACCCATGTTCTGATTCTGCTTCGACCATCTTCTGATGTCTTGCCAGACCATGTTCTGATGTTGCATGCTGAACCATTTGAGACACAACTTCTGAGCGCTGAATTATGCGTACTCTTTATATATTTCCTGAAAGGGAAATTGCATTGGATTAGAGTACCATATTATCTTAAGCAAAATTCATATTATTGTTATCATCAAAACTAAGATAATTGATAAGAACAAATCTTGTTCTAACAGAAAAGCCCAGTTGCATGGACCTCTGTTTGTACTTCTAGGTGCAATGGGGGTTTAAATATCATTAATCTTGCTGTTTGGAATTATGTTACCATATTAAAATGTCTCTAGAACATTGTTTGCAAGGCTGATAATCTGTAGGTATTGTGGGTTCACACCTATTATATGAAAGGCATCCATGTATTGGAGGTTTCGATTAAGAACTCTTGTACTTGGATTCTTCAGGCTATTATGAAACAGAGGGAGAATTTAGCATTAATTCAGAGTCTCTGGGCTAGTATGTTGGATAAGAAACAGTTTATTATGCAGAAGGTTTATAATACTTTGGTGGCAGGATTACCAAAAGTTCCCTGGAGCAGTTTGATGTATCAAAATCCTGCAAGACCTCGTGCCTTAGTCATATGCTGGCTGTTGTGTCATGGGCGTCTTCCAACAAAGGACAGGCTTTGCAGGTTTGGCTTGATTCAAGATTCAATGTGTAACTTGTGTGTTCAAGAACCTGAGACACTGCATCATATCTTCTTTCATTGCAAGACCACTCGATAGATTTGGTGCCACATTCTGAGATGGGCTGAGATCAATCATGTTCCTCAAGGTTGGGAGTTTGAAAAGAATTGGATTATTGATAATACGAAGAAGAAGGGTTGGAAGGCTAGAATGCTGAAACTTGTGTTAACTGAGGCGGTTTACGGCATCTGGCAACTTCGTAATGCCACCATTTTTGATACTCATGATAGATTTAATACTATTAATAAGATAATTGATAGTATTATATACAGGGGTTGGAAAGACAATCATCTTAGAAAGTACATTGCTAGACTTATGGTTTAGCTCTTTAGTCTAGATTTGTCTTGTTTGGTTTAGCTGGACCTTTTGAGTGTCGCTTGTATTACCTGTTTTTGAATTAATAAAATTCCTTTTAATTCAAAAAGAAAGAGTGTAAAATCAAGATTTCTAAGCATCTTTCTTCATTCTTCTTGAGTTTGATGCCACTAAATCTTAGTTTGTTGTTTGTTGTTGAAGCTTCCATGGCTATGGAGAGCTAAGTTTCATCTCGTGTAAATATTAGAGGTAGTTAGTTTTTAAATATGTATTTTCTTTGATCTTTTATGTATGAACTTGGTTAATGATTAATATATGGTGAATATCTTGTTATTTATGTTTCATTTGTTATTTTGGATCACTATTGAGAGATATGTTTCAAAGCTAGACCTAAAAGATATTCATCTATCAATAAACAAACTCTAGAGATAGATTTGTGAGTTGATAATCACTTGTATCAAGCTTTTAAGATTATCACGTTGATTGTCGGCATGAGAGATCATCTGACAGTTAATATGATAATAATCACGATATTGCTTTAGAGATAAACGGTATCGAGAGGATACATGGTTGTATTAATCATTAATAGGTTCATATATATGATCATTAGAGTACATATGAAGCAAACTAACGAACACTGATCTTGACACAGTTTTCCCAAATCGTTTTCAAACTTTATTTTATTGTCTTTACTTACTTTTCATGCTATTTACATTTTATGTCACCAAACTTCTACCCAAACTTAACTCAAAATACACTAAGTTGTAGAACGGCGGTAATATCGCATCAATTCTTGAGGAGACGATAAAAGAAATACTTATCCTATGCTTTCTAACAGTTCTTCAAAAATCAATTTTTTACGGTGTTCATCAATAATTATATATTAATTCATTTAACTAACTATGTTTTTGTTTTACATCAAAAACAAATTAATACAAAAAGGATTTGGAATATATTTCATCTAACATTTTATCTTCTCCGACAGTGATGACGATGAATCGAATTCAAAATTTGTTATATATATTTACAGAAATATTATGTGTAAATAGTGTAATATTATTATTAAACAATTAATTTATAAATATTATGTAATTTGTAACGAATTTAAAAAATATATCAATCTTACTCCTCTGTGTTATTGATAAATCGATAGTATAATGCACTAGTTTTGAAAATATTAAAAGTGTAGAAACCAGTGTTTGAACCCTTGTAGATACAAAAAATTCTTAGCAGTGACGTGAGAATTTGCTACAATTTTCTTTGGTGTACAATATTTTTTAGTTAGATTAAATGTGTCTTGCAACTTTATTTTTTTATATGAAACTTTATATTTAAATCGGAGTACTCAAACCCAAATATAAAAACAATACAAAGATATCGACCCTATTTATTCTAAAGAATATTTAGACCACTCATAAAAATTACAATGAAGATTCTTTGCTCCTATTTGAATCCACCACCGTAAAAACATCTTGATTTTAAAAACTATTTCTTCCACATTCCCTACTTCATTATTAAAAATAATGTCATTCCAAATTGTCCACATGCACCAGGTTACTGTTAGTATAGATCTAACACTAGTAAATATGTGGGTACCTTTAAGAATTTGGGAAAAAATGGACAGCCTGCATACTGACCTCAACCCTACACACCTAACTAGAAATTTATGTTATTATTAGGATTCGACATAAAATACAAAATATATTTTCAAAAATAAAAATCTTCAAAATTCAATTTATAGATTATGGCATGTTTATTTTAACATTACAAAAATACATTTTCTCTTTTTATTTTTAGAAGTAATTTTTATATATTTTTTTAAATTATTAAATTTTTTAAAAAAATATTTCATTTTTATAAATTTAAAGACTAATTTTGATATCTTATAGTATAAATGTATATTATTGAAGATTAAAATATAGTTAAAATTATACTTTTTAAAAAAAATATTTTTAAAATAATTTTTATGAAAAACTATTAAATTTTTTTTTAAAATTAAGAAATTTTTTAAATTTATTATTAAAAAAACTTCAATAAAAATAATAAAATATTTAAAATAACTATTCAAATCAAATCAAATTTTTATTTGAAGTATTTACTAAGAATATCAGCGTGCATATTAGCTAGAGTGGATTTTGAGAATTCCACCAATTTTCATATGTATTTAAGGTAATTTTTCTATAAAAATATTTAAAAGAAATTACTATTGATAAGTTCATGACTTACTTTCATGTTGAATATTGAGGGTCAATGCTGAAAGAATACGACATATAACAAATTTTCTAAAAACTTGACTTAGTTTGTTTCCTTAATATGAACAGCCAACATGAAATGTGTGCGCACAATTGTGTAGCACATGTTCATTTCTTAATAGTCCAAAATATATAGCTGACACTTACATCAGACAATTTGGTGATACCTGAAACGTAGGCCCCAAAATTACCAAACTTCGAATACATGGTTAGTGTTATTTGAATAATAATGATGATGTCTTTCTATTTGGTGATACCATCTTCCAAATCAAGTATGTTTGTCTTATATATTTTTATATAATATCTACAAAAATAATGGTTTGAAGTATAAAGGGTAATCAATAGCTTATTAACCTCAATTCAACACACATACCAATATGAAAATACTAGACCAGAAATCCAATATTGCAATAAACCAAAGTCAATAATTTTCTTGTGCGGTATATGGAAAAAAAAATAGAGAAGATAAATAGAGAAGATAATAGACTAATGCTCGTTAAGACTCTTGTAAAAAAATGGTAGTTATCGACAAATGTTTTTTTGGAGTGGTGACCGATGATGGGTGATGGTAGTTAGAGTGGTAGTCAATGGAGATTATTTGTGGTAGTCATAATGAAGGTTTACAGTAATCAATGTTGTGGTTAGAGTGGTAGTCAATGGTGGTATTGTCAATAGGAATTAGTTTACTTATAGATTAAGTGTTTGTTCCTAAAATAAGGGAAACAAATATTGATTTGTTCTCATTAAATGTAATTAATTGTGTAATTACTTGTATAACCTTGTAACCTCTATATATACAAGAAAGAATAATGAGAAAGGCACAAAGCCAATAATTCTTGACATGGTATCAGTAGGTTTCATTCAAACCTGTGAGTTTTAGGTTAATCTTGGCTTTATTAAACGACACCCCACTGGGTCGCTCTTGAAATCATCTCGGCGGTAATCTCTTCAAGGCTTGCGATTGTAATATCGGGTGCTTACAATCATTTCTCGGATTCGTTCTTGTCGTGCTTACAAGTTGCAATTCCGTTGCTCCTCGTTTGCACATCGTGTTCACTTTGGCCGTATTCTCGTCTCGGTGTCGGCAACAAATTTTATTTGGCTTGGTCGTGTTTTCATCAGTGTCAGCAAGGGTTTTGAAATTGGCAAAGAAAGGAGAAGAAACAGTGTCGGCACGGGTTTGGAAATTGGTTACGAAGAAAAGAAAACAAACAGCCTAATTTCCAATCAATTTGGCAACGTAGCTACTGTTGATGGCTTGAAAAAAAAATAGTCATTACGTGAACCAACCTGCACGTTCCACTTTGTTTAAAGTCCTATTTCCACTTTGTTTCAAGTCCTTTCATATCCTTTTTTATGAGTAATATTACTTCTATGGCTTCAGAAAAAGAAAGAGATAATTTTTGTGTTCGGTTTACCGGCAAAAATTATCCAACTTGGGAATTTCAATTCAGAATGTATGTTAAAGGGAAGGGATTATGGAATCACTTGGACGATATCTCTATGGCACCGTTAGAAACAACCGATTTAGATGCATGGGAAACGAAAGATGCTCAAATTATCACTTGGATTCTTAGTACTATTGATCCTACGATGATTAATAATTTGCGATCTTTTTCTACTGCTCAGGAAATGTGGAACTATTTAAAGCGTATTTACAATCAGGACAATGCAGCCAAACGTTTTCAGTTGGAGCTAGAGATAGCCAATTATAAACAAGGTAATTTGTCAGTTCAAGAATACTATTCTGGTTTTTTGAATTTGTGGACAGAACACTCTGCGATTATACATGTTGATGTTCCCAAGAGTTCTCTTGCGGATGTCCAGGAGGTCTACAATACTAGTAGGCGAGATCAATTTCTTATGAAACTTCGTCCAAAATTTTAAGTTGTCAGAGGTGCTTTGCTCAATAGGAATCCTGTTCCTTCCTTGGATACTTGTGTTGGTGAACTCCTTAGGGAGGAACAACGTCTCCTTACTCAAGACACCATGTCTCATGATGCTGTCACATCTGAGCTTGTGACGGTTGCATATGCTTCCCAGAGTAGAGGAAAAGGTCGCGATATGCGACAAGTCCAATGCTTTTCTTGCAAACAATTTGGACATTTGGCTCGCAACTGCAGTAAGAAGTTTTGCAACTATTGCAAACAACAGGGTCATATCATCTCTGACTGTCCCACACGTCCTCCCCGACGAGTACAACGTCCCGCTCAAGCATTCCATGCCACTACCAACTCTACAGACGGTCCTCTCAATACTGGTGCCTCTACTGGTGGTGTTCCACAACCTGAAATGATTCAACAAATGGTACTTTCTGCTCTTTCAGCCTTGGGAATTCAGGGTAAGTCTTCTAATGCTTCTCAACCATGGTTTCTTGATTCTGGTGCATCCAATCACATGACAGGTTATTCTGAATACTTGCAAAATTTACATTCCTATGATGGTAATTAGCAAATTTAAATTGCTGATGGTAATAAACTCTCTATCACTGATGCTGGTGACATAAACTCTAACTTTCGTGACGTGCTTGTATCACCTGGACTTCTAATAATACCCTGCTTCTATTTCATGTTCTGTTTGCAAATTGGCTAAAAGTAAAACACTTCCTTTTCCGTTAGGTACTCATCGTGCTACTACTTGTTTTGAGATGATTCATAGTGATGTGTGGGGAATGTCTCCTGCAGCATCTCATGCTCACTATAAATATTTTGTCACATTTATTGATGATTACAGCCGCTTTACTTGGATATACTTTCTTAGATCTAAGTCTGAAGTGTTTTCTATGTTTCATAAGTTTTTGACATATGTTGAAAATCAATTTCAAGCAAGTGTTAAAAATTTTCGCTCTGACTCGGGAGCTGAGTATATGTCTCATGAATTTCAGGAATACCTTCAACAAAAAGGGATATTGTCTCAACGGTCTTGTCCCAATACGCCTCAACAAAACGGGATGGCAGAGCGAAAGAATCGTCATTTGCTTGATGTAACACGCACCTTACTTCTTCAAGCTTCTGTGCCATCCCGATTTTGGGTAGAGGCTCTTTCCACAGCCGTATTCTTGATCAATCATCTTCCTTCTACGGTTACTGATTTTGATTCTCCTTTTTTCCGCCTTTTTAAAATTCAGCCTAATTATAATGATTTACATACTTTTGGGTGTGTTTGTTTTGTCCACTTACCTCCATTTGAAAGGCATAAGCTTGGACCGCAGTCTGTTCAATGTGCATTTATGGGGTATAGTCATTCTCATAAGGGATTTGTGTGTTATGATGTCACTAACCATCGTTTTCGCATTTCTAGGAATGTGACATTTTTTGATAATCAGTTTATGTGTCCATGTGTTTCTCCTGCCATTCATGATATTGTTACTCTTCCTAAGTTTTCTATTATGCCTCAATCTATTGAACGTTATAAACCAGGTCATGTATATGTCAGAAAACACAAACAACAGGTTCCCACACCCCTTCCTGACGCTGAACCGCCACCTGATCCTGTGCCGGTTGAACCACGGCGTTCTGGTCGAATATCTCGTGCACCAGATAGATATTCACCAGACAGGTATGATTCCTCACATACTTCTTTGACTGCCACACTCTCTAGCATATCTTTTCCTACTTGTTACTCACAGGCTGTTAAAGATGTGCGATGGATAAAAGCAATGAATGAAGAGCTTCAAGCTCTTCAAGAGAATTTCACATGGGATATTGTCTCTTGTCCTTCAGATGTCAAACCTATAGGTTGCAAATGGGTGTATTCCGTGAAATTGAATTCTGATGGGTCCCTCAACCGTTACAAGGCTCGTTTGGTTGCTTTGGGAAACAAGCAGGAATATGGAATTGATTATGATGAGACATTTGCACCGGTTGCCAAAATGACAACTGTCCGCACGATAATCTCTATAGCAGCTTCTAATGGGTGGTCTCTTCATCAAATGGATGTGAAGAATGCTTTTCTTCATGGTGACCTGACAGAAGATATTTATATGACTCCACCTCAAGGCTTATTCTCTTCATCTAAAGGCGTGTGCAAGCTCAAACGCTCTTCATATGGTTTAAAACAGGCACCTAGAGCGTGGTATGAGAAATTTCGCTCCACTCTACTTGGCTTCTCCTTTACTCAGAGTCAGTATGATTCCTCTTTATTTATTCATAGTACATCTGCGGGTATTGTTCTGCTTCTCTTATATGTTGATGATATGGTTATTACTGGTTGACGCACGCTCGCGAAAAATGAACAGAGTCGCCACCAATATATTTATCCCATAAGGGAAAGGAATATCAGAAAACCTAACAAAGGAAAGAACAGGGTCTTGCGACCAGAGAATCAAGGTACGGGAGTCGGTTACGCGAGGGGAAGGTATTAGCACCCCTCGCGCCCATCGTACTCGATGGTATCCACCTATGTTTGTTTCTATCTAAAGGGTGTGTATCTATGTCTATGTCTAAATGCGAAATGAATGCAAAATGTAGGGAAAATAAATAATTGTACTCGCACGGGCCCTACCCCGCTGCCTACGTATCCTTTTCAGGAATCAGAGTTACCGTAGCTCGGCTCACGATTTTCTGTTTGTTTTTGTGTTTTTTATTTGGGCGGAGTCAACGTTCGCGCTTTTGCATAAGGGATCGACCTAGGATGCGTACAAGCGGAAATGACATTGCCCTTAGGTGCCAACGAGGCAAAAGAAAAAGAAATGATTGGTTTGTGTCTTTTAGGGTAGATGAGTGGTGAACAGTTCCCAATACCGGGCCACTCACCACTTTCTCTACTTTGCTTTAATCTGAACCATTGTTAGATGTTTTAAGTGTTTTTGGTTGGTGTTTTTTAAGGGGAATTAATCTGCGATTCAAATCACATAAAATGTATAATGATCGAGAAGCAGATTAGGGAATGAATCCCACTCACTTCCATCCCATTATATAATGTTTGAGAAACAGATTAGGGAATGGATCCCACTCATTCCTCTCCCATTAATTAATGTTTGAGAAACAGATTAGGGAATGAATCTCACTCATTTCTCTCCCATTAGGTAGTGACCGAGAAACAGATTAGGGAATAAATCCCACTCGTTTCTATGCCACTAAGTGATTGAGAAACAGATTAGGGAATGAATCCCACTCATTTCTCTATCACTTTCTCAATGTGATTCGTATCTTCCTTTTATTAAGGGTTTTAAAAGTTGGAAAGAAAAAAGAATGCGATGGGGAACTAATCCTAAATTCTAATCTAAGTTGTCTAATTCCTATTTATGTACAAAAGGGATCTAAAATCTAAAGTTAACATGGGATAGATTCTAAAAGAAGCATACAAGTGGTATTAACAACATAGGCCAAAAATATGGCCAAAAGCTAAGCAACAAAGTCACACAACAATTATACAAAACGAACATGGAAATAGTACAAAACATAAAGAAAATGGTTCAAGTATTAGTACAAGAATTAAACTAAAAAATACTACTATTTTTATGAGTTTTTTATGAAGGAAATTAAATGTCAAAATTAACCTAAAAAATTTCTACCATTTGTTAAAGGTTTCATTGATTTTAGAACCTAAAAAAAATGGGAAGACTATGTGAAAAAGAACTTAAATCTAATGTGAATTGGCTTGAGTCAGGGGGTGTGAATGGAAATTAGGTGTATGCTCAGTAGTTCGTTTAGAGCCCAGGAGATTGAGGCCCAGGGTGGCATTTTGTTGATCCAGATTTTATATCATTTCCTAATTAATCATCATGTTAATCCTATTTTATTTATGATTCAGATTAAGCTCTCAATTAGTCCTAATTAACAGTATTTACTCAAACTAATAACACAGTTAACGCAAAACAGAATCAAAAGGGGATTAGGGTTCGTACACTTGTGGCTATTGGACTTTTGAACGCACAACCTCTCTTCCTCTCGTTCACGGCCGAAACGGCGCCGGAGATACTCTCCCTCTCCGATTCGATCAAATCACCGCCGCGAGCCAAAACGGGACACCGATCCCTCTCATCTCACACCTCGCTTCGATTCTTACTCTCAGTTTCTATTATCGTTGTTTACGTTTCATCACTGAGGCGATGATGATCAAGAAAAACTAATGACGAGGATTTGAAGGCGTTGTATGATTTGTTGTTGTTGTGGCGGTGGTGCTTTGATGCGAAGATGACGGTTAAACGAAGTTGCAGATAGTTGATGATTGAAGATGATGAACGTGATGATTGTTCTGTGATGTGAAGATTCGTGATGGTGAGGATTGAAGCGAAGAGTGATACGAAAAAGATGCCGCTCTTCTCGACTCTTCACGTGGATGAAGATTGTTTATGATGCAGAAACGAAGTTGTACGCGGAGATTGCTGAAGAAGAGGTCGATTGAAGGCCAGATGAACCGTTACTTTCGTTTTTCTCTCCTCTGTTTTGCAGATTGGTGAATCGATTTTGGTGTAGAGGTTATCTTCCGATTCTGTTACAACTTTCTTTCTCCGATTCTGTTATCGCTTCTTTTCTTTTCCATTCATGTTCTGAGAATTTGTGGTGCTGGATTAAAGGCGGTTTGAAGGAGTTGTGAAGAAATGCGTGTGGGAAGAGAAGAGGTAAAGATGGTGAATGTGAAGGTTGAAAGATGGTGAAGAAAGATGATGGTGGTTGGGAAGAAATTGTGGAGCATGATGTGGGTTGAAGTATGAAGGTGGAGGAAAATGGCGTGTGTGAAGAATGATGGAGAAAGTGGTGGCGAGTGGGAAGTGAAGTGATTGAAAAAAACTGAAGCACTGCAGAAGACGATGGTTATATAGAGGTGAGTCCCCTGATTTTTTGTTACACTCTGTTTTTGATTCAGTTGCCACTCTGCTTCTTCTCTTTTCTGTTATAATCTGTTAGTGATGGTTAGTTGGAACTGTTATGAGATCTTTGAAAGTTAGTTACAGGTGGTTATGATTCTGTTAGGTTGTTAGAGTTGGTAGTTCATGATTGAAAGTTAGTTATAGGAATTGGTTAGAAGTTTCAGGGAGTTTGTTAGGATTGTTCTGTTTTTGCTATGAAACTGTTGGGGTTAGTTGAAGGGCTGACTGATTTTCTTTTGTAGGAGTTGAACAGGTTTGGTTAATTGGAAATTAAATTCAGCTTGCTGCAGCAGCAGAATTTGTTTGGACCTTTCTCGAACCGGGTCTGATGGCAGGGATCTATGGGCTTGATGCAGGACTGTCATTAGGATTTCATGATGGTAATTTAATTTGTAATATGGCTGAATGTGTATTTGTTTTGTGATTTTTGTTTTGGTTTAATGAGTGCAAGGCTGAACCGTGGTTTTTTTTGTATTGCACACTGCAAGAGGTTGGATGTGATCGGTGGGACAAAACGAGCTGAATGACGTATTGCCGATACAACAAGGGCAGCTTCTGTGGAACACAGCTTGGATATTCGCGTGTGAATTGGCGGCAAGGCTTTGTTATCTGAGATGTGTTGATTGCTGTATGTATCTTTTGAGTCTGAACTGAATCGACTTGTTGCAGGTTCTAACTTTTCGTCTTGTTAAAGGTTCTCTTTTAAAATGCTAAATGAACTGTGAAATGTTTGTCTTGAACTCTGTCTGGCAGACATTGCAGCTGCAGCGTTAAACAAGGCACAATGCTCGATCGGAAGCTGACCAGTGTTATTAGTTTTCATCTTCTTGACTCTCATGTCGTCTAAAGCATTTCCACGAAGGGGAGGCTTAAGAATGTCCCTATTTCTTTTTGTTGCATTAGAAGTTACCCAGTTATGGAATAGAGAACATTGTCATTAACAACTTGAGTTTCAGCCCCATATTTCTGCTGCTGAGCAGGTTTTATTCTGGAGGTTTCTTTGTAGTGAATGTATATATGTATGAGAGCAATACTTGGACATGGATATATTTTGGATCATGACTTGTAATTGAATAATTGTTTTTTTTTGTTGAAATTTCGTAATGAATACTCCTTGAAATTGTAATAAAATTTGGATTTCTCCTTTTCTTGCAAATGGTGGTGAAGTGATATAGCATTGGTGCTTGATTTGAATTTGAATGGTGACTTTCTCTTTTTTCAAATAATGAGCACTTGTATTTTCCCTCTAATTTTTTTCTTGGATTTGACCCTTGGAAATGTAATGTGACCTTTGAATAATGAAATGTTGACTTTTCTTGTGTATTCCTTGCGGTTTCTTTTCCCATCTTGTATTACTAAGTTGTACAACATCAGTGGAATGAAATCTCAAGGTAGTTCGATATGGTTTATGGTTAAAAGTCAACCTTCCACGGTTGTCTTTGACCAAAAGTCAAAGACTTAGTCATTGACTTTCAAACTTGGAAAAAAGCCCAATATAAACTCCAAATGGACAAATCCACTCTTTTGATGAAGTTTCAAGCAAATAACTTGTACCTCGAGTAACCGGATGAACCAAGTCTCAAATTGGTGAATAAATCAGATGAACCCTTAATGATCAAAGATCCTTGATCCCATGCCAATTTATTGATTAATGATACATGATGAGTTAGATGACCTAATGGAGGGTATGTACATGAATGCAAAGCCTAAGCCAGTTAGAAATAAAGGGGTAGGACAAATTTGGGGTATGACAGCTGCCCCTATTTAATCGTCTTAAACTTGAAGGTGAGATTGGCGTTGGCCTTTCGAAGATTCAAGGTAGAAGATGATTAAATATCAAAGTACCAGAAATTTGTCCTAGAGAGAAGATGGTGTAAGTGTTATCTTTATTTTTCATTTTTGTATCTGCTGGGGAAAGAGAAGTTGTTTTGTTTTTCTAGTGGAAAAGTTTATGGTGAGTAATTGGACGAATGGAGATAGCTTGTAACATAGCAGTGGTGCCAATACAAGGTTCTCAAAGGGAATGATTGTTGTATGAAACTATGATTGGAAAGATAAGATCTCGCGCGACCTATGACTCAACATCGGGAGAAGATCTCGTACGATCTTCAGGACTGGAAGGAAAAAAAATCTCGTGCGACCTATGACTCAACATCGACTCGACAACAGGAGAGGATCCCGTACGATCTATGACTCGACGTTGGGGTGAGAATAACGAACTCACGACTCACAAGAACTGAAGAAGGATAAACATCAACACTGAGGTTGGAAGACATCAACGCTGAGGTTGGAGCATATCAACACTGAGGTTGGGGATTGGGAATTGGTTTGATAGACACCAACGCTGAGGTTGGAGGATGTCAACACTGAGGTTGGAGAAGGAAAGGATTAACATCAACACTGAGGCTGGGAAAGGAAAGGCACCGACACTGAGATCGGGGAGGAGAGGCATCGACACTGAGGTCGGGGAAGAAAAGGATTAACGTCGACACTGAGGTTATAAAGAGAAACGACAAACATCAACACTGAAGTTGGAAGACATCAACACTGAGGTTGGGATGACAATTGGCATCGACACAGAGGTCGGTGAAGGAATGATAGGCATCAACACTGAGGTTGGACAAGAAAAGGATAGACATCAACACTGAGGCTGGAAAAGAAAGGTATCGACACTGAGGTCAAGGGAAGAAAGAATTAATATCAACACTGAGGTTGGGGATTGGGAATTAGTTTTGAAATGGTTTGCCAGGACGGAAGGCCAAGGATACACAACACGGGGGTTGGATCTAAAAGTTTTCCCATACGAGGGAAGAGATCACGGAGACTAGTGATGACTAGACTCGATCAAAAGACATCGGTAAACATTGGAGATTCACGGAGATGCTGGTGCTGGCGGAGCATAAGAATTACATTAATCCCTCAGGCCAAAGGCGGGGTGTAACTCTTCAAGAGCGGCAATCGTTCGAATTGCCACACACCAAGTATGGTTATTCAAATGATTGAAAAATGAGATGGGTTGAATGCCCACCCTCATTCACACTCTAATCTTCACGCAACACACGGGAAATAACCTCGGAGACAACGATTCCGACGAAGAAAGACATTGTATCCGATCCACATTGGGGAGAGAACATGAGACTTCTTTTGGGGATTGAGGATACCAGGTATTGGCACCATGGTTTGAGGAGATTTGTGATGTAGTAGCAGATATCAATCGGAGTTTGTAAGGATAACATTTTCTGTGGGGATGTATCATCGTCTTGATTGAGTGCTGATTTGTATTATCTGGCTTATGCTTTGTATGCATGTTTGAATTTTTCTATGGCGTAATGATCCGCTTTGACGGATATGCTACGCTTTTGAGGATGCAATGTTATATGCAATGGAAACTATATGTAGAGTGCCAAATAAAGGCGTTAGCATGATTATTGGGGTCCGTTGCTTGTGGTCTTGAGCTATCAATATGAATCGGTATTGGAAACTCTACAGTACCAAAGATTATTGGCAACCGCATTGAGGATTGGAATGTGGATTTGTTGGGGAGGAAGTGACTTCATTTGACTTTCCGTACACCTTGAACTGCTTGGGGATGGTGGGTTTGAGGAGATTCCCTCGATTCACCATGTTGGGGATGAGAGATTCAGATAAGGAGACCAGGTTGGGAGAGTGGAACAACTTCCATGAGAAATAAACTCATGTGTTTGAGGAGAGACCAAAGTTCCAGGAGAAATAAACTTCTATGATTGGGGAGAGACAATAAAGCTCAGAAGATTGTGCCCTAAGCTTCATGAACTACGAGGGAATTTGCCCCAAGGGATCTTTGGAGAGATTTGTCGAATCTCGACGTAACTTCCCCAGATTGGTTGAACTCGAGAGAGATTCCTCGACTTGATTGCCCCAGATTGACCAACGGTGAATGGATGCGTCAGTTGACAGAGTCTTCACAAAACTTGCCCCTCGGAGTGATCAGCCTTTTGAAGTGAATGGCCCATGGAATCGATCAACTTTTTCTGCAGTTATTCATTGTTTGATCTTCCTTGATGTCAAATCTTTATTCACAAGTAAAAGATGATTGTTTTGAAGATGACAATCCTAATGCAATGCTTATGCTAGCTTCGAGATCAAAGTTATTAAAACAAAGTTGTGACATTCAATGTTTGAATTATTTGTCATATCGATATCAACATAAATGGTAAGCAAACATCTAGGAGTCAGTTTTACACAACTTGGTGTGGTGTGCTTTCGAAATAAACCCAGCTTCAATTAGGTCTTTCAAGGGTTGTAACGTGGCCTGGTTCACGGTTTTAGAAAGAAAGGATTTAAGGCTCAAAGTCTAACCTAACCCACCCATTCTTCGTGATGTTCTCCAGTCCTAAGTTCAACTTAACCTGATACGAGCGTTCATCCTTCAAAAAGAGTTTGAAATGATTGAGGGATTAATGGAGTCTTCTTGGACATGGCAGTCACGTTACCTTTCGATTTGGTGTCTGATCACACGACTTTGTTCTTTTAATCCTTGTTTTTTGCTTTTGCTTTTCTTTTTGTTTCCCTAACTTTTGCCTGGACAAATTCTTTTGAATTTTATTTTGGAGTCCAGCGGGATGCCCTAATTTTTGCCTAAGTCACTTGTTTTCAAGTTGTTGACTTAGCGGGCTTTCTTTCTTCCTTTTTTTAATTTTTTTTTTTGAACGAGTCGTGTGATCCTGAATCTTTGATTTGCGGGAGGTGATTGTGACTGCCTCATTCTTTGGTTGATGAGGGGTTACCATTGTGGCATTGACTTTCCTCAACCTTTTGAAAGATAACCATTGTTGTATCCTTGGACGGACACTCCTGATGAATTTTGATTGCTCGATCAGGATAATTGAACGCTACCCTACCCCTGGGTTAAATGTGAGGTTTTTTTTTTGTATAAAAAAGAAACTCCTACTTCATGGCTCAAAGGGGTTAACGAGGGTTGCACTCCCTTATATCTCCAGTGTTTGGGGATTTGAAACAATGCATGTACATCCTCAGCGGGGTTTTATTCAAAAGCACACAATTAGAGATTTTGCGTTTTTATTTATTTTTCCATCATTCTCCTTTTGATGTTTTTTGCTTAATTAAGAGTTTGATATCGATAGACAGAAATATATGAGTGAACACGAATGGATTGATTTGAAACTAGCATATGCAGTGCATTTTTTATTATGGTTAAAAACAAACAAGTTTTACATGGAAGAAACAATTAACAAAACAAGGAAAATTACAAATGAAAATGCAGAAATGAATTGATGATTGCCATAGTTGAGGAGGCTTGACTCCGTCTGGACTTGTTGATCTTGAATACTTTTTGCAGCTCCTTACAAACACTTCAGATTACTTCAAAAGAAAACTCCGACGAAGTCACCCAAGAGTTGTAAACTTTTGCCTTACTTTAGGGATTCGAGCAATGCGAGTGATGCAATGCTCAAGATAAGAGTATGTCTTGCTTATCCCTCGTGCGGGAGCCCCAAGCATAGATGTCGGAGAAGTATTCACCATCAAACATGGAGGAACCTTGTATGGCCATCAAACTGAGGAGACTTATTCATGACGAAGAAGACCCAATACACGAATCTTAACCAACTGAAATTCCAACAAACAGGGAAGCAAATGGGCACAAGGCAATAGAATCACATCAATTTGTTTCTCATATTCTTTTTGTCTCTGTTAACAAGCGAAGGCCATTGAGAAGGAAATTCTGAGAAAATGTAACTGAGATATGAAGCAGAACTTTGAGAATGAGAAGCATTGTGTAGAACACTTTTGATTACCCTATGGAAAGAGATTCCGACGAAGTCATCCAGGAATTTGTAATGCTTTTAGGGATTCGAGCAATGCGAATGATGCAATGCTCAAGATAAGAGTATGTCTTGCTTATCCCTCGATCGGGAGCCCCATGAACCCTTCAATTTATGTGAAGACCATTTGGAGTGAATGATATTGCTTTGGAGTCAATGAGATCTTGGACTTTACGTTTCAAAATATTACAATCCTCAGTTGAATGTCCGGATGCCCCAGAATGGTACTCACACTTTGCATTTAAGTCATATCCTTAAGGAATCGGTGTTGGAGGGGGCTTAGCCTCCCTTAGTTGGACCAAGGAATCATTGAGTAAATGAGAGAGCAGTTGACTGTAGGTCATAGGAATCGGGTCAATCTTTCTTGGTGGTCTTCTCGGCCTTCGTGGACCCTGTTGTTGGTAATTTTGGTGATAGTTAAGAACATGAACCTGAGGATAAGCAGGGAGTTCCTCTTCTCCATTCGCTGAAATTGCATTTGTTTCACTTTTCTCTTCTTCAGTGAATTCGGAAACAATAGCAATGTCTTGGATTTTACCCATCCTTAAGGCGTTTTCAATTCGTTCTCCTACGACAACCAAACTTGAGAATTCGGAGGAAGCACACCCAATCATCATGTTCAGATAAGGATCTTTCAGAGTATTCATGAACATGTCTACAAGCTCTCGTTCCAAGAGTGGAGGTTGGACTCTGGAAGCTAATTCTCTCCACCTTTGTGCATACTCTTTGAAAGACTCATTAACTTTCTGAGTTAAACTTTGGAATTGTAGTCTAGTAGGAGCCATATCGCTGTTGTACTTGTAATGCTTGAGAAAAGCCTCTGCTAATTCATCCCATGTGCGGACATGGGTTCGTTCAAGTCGTGTATACCACTCAAGGGATGTCCCACTTAGGCTATCCTGAAAGAAGTGCATGAGAAGCTTATCATTTTCTGCATATGGTGCCATCTTGTTGCAAAATGCCTTGATGTGACTCATCGGACAAGTGGTACCCTTGTATTTCTCAAAACTGGGGACTTTGAACTTAGCGGGAATCTTGATATCGGGCACTAGGCACAAATCAATAGCATTTAAATCGGAGGAGCTTCGACCCTCTAAAGCATTCAACCTTTCTTCTAGGAGATGGAATTTTCTCTCATTTTCCTCGATCGGGAACTTGAAAGCTTCAAGTTCAGAATCGTTCTCATGACGTGAATCCTCCTTGTTATGAATTTCCACAGGCACAGGTTTTGACCCCCCATTAGCAACAGTGGTCGGAGTACCATTAGCCAACTTAGCAACACTTTGTCTGAGCTCTTCTTGTCCCTGAATAACAACATGGAGAGTCTCCAAGAGTTGGGTCATCCTCTCCCCCATAGTATCTATGTCCTTACGAAGTTCAACCTGATTTTGTTTAAGACGGTCCATAATTCTCTTCTGTTTAATCCTTGTGTGATACAGATGTAGGGAAGTCAAATTTGTTGATGAAGCAGAAATCTGGATTGAAAAGGACCCCAATAAGCTTCTGATAGAACTATGAAATGCATGATAATATGAATGCAATGTTTCATTTATGAGAGATCCTAAAGTCTTTTCACAATCTTTCATTTTCTTTCTTTTTTATCTCTTTTTGGAATCAAGGCTTCTTTTTTGGTATAGAGTATCTTTTCTTTTCTTTTTTCCTTTTCTATTTCCTTTTTCTTTTTCTCCTTCTTTTTTGGAAATAGACTTTAGGATCTTTCATAAATGGAGTGGATAAAACAATGATGTTATGCAATGCAGAGACATGGGATCAAGGTCCATATAATCTTAGTAACCACTGTACAATCCTCTGAATAACTTATACAGGTCAAATGTCACAGGATCAAAGGTCCGACACCTTTTTGAATACCAGGAAAACCAATAGTCACCAACAGAACAGAATAGTCACCAACGGTACCTGTCATGTATATCCCACCCCACTCACAGGTGAATCTAGGTCAAGGTAGGTCAATGGCTTCCAGCGTTATCAGTTCTCCTGAAACACCATCATTGTCGCAAATACATGCCAACAACGGTATCTCATTTGAACCTCGACTGGTCGTGGGTCTCATGATCGCAATCAACAGAACCTGACATTCTGTTGGCGTCATGACTATCCACTCTATCCTAGGTATCCTATGTGTCAACTCTGGCCTGGGTATTGGGCCTTTTACCTCATAGAACATCCCACCCAACCTGCAAACAGAGAAAATATATGGTCCCGAAGGGGATCCCAATCCAGTCCAGATGCATGCGGAAAATAAACATGATATGCAAGCGGGAAAGTAAACAGGATATGCGAAACATAAAATAAATACATAAAATAAATAAATGCACGTATAGACAAAACATAGCACACCCAATAAATAAACAAACAAACGGATAGGCTAGGATCGACTCACTAAGGACGGACCAGCAACAGGTCTAGCAACCTCCCCAGCAGAGTCGCCAGCTGACGCACGCTCGCGAAAAATGAACAGAGTCGCCACCAATATATTTATCCCATAAGGGAAAGGAATATCAGAAAACCTAACAAAGGAAAGAACAGGGTCTTGCGACCAGAGAATCAAGGTACGGGAGTCGGTTACGCGAGGGGAAGGTATTAGCACCCCTCGCGCCCATCGTACTCGATGGTATCCACCTATGTTTGTTTCCATCTAAAGGGTGTGTATCTATGTCTATGTCTAAATGCGAAATGAATGCAAAATGTAGGGAAAATAAATAATTGTACTCGCACGGGCCCTACCCCGCTGCCTACGTATCCTTTTCAGGAATCAGAGTTACCGTAGCTCGGCTCACGATTTTCTGTTTGTTTTTGTGTTTTTTATTTGGGCGGAGTCAACGTTCGCGCTTTTGCATAAGGGATCGACCTAGGATGCGTACAAGCGGAAATGACATTGCCCTTAGGTGCCAACGAGGCAAAAGAAAAAGAAATGATTGGTTTGTGTCTTTTAGGGTAGATGAGTGGTGAACAGTTCCCAATACCGGGCCACTCACCACTTTCTCTACTTTGCTTTAATCTGAACCATTGTTAGATGTTTTAAGTGTTTTTGGTTGGTGTTTTTTAAGGGGAATTAATCTGCGATTCAAATCACATAAAATGTATAATGATCGAGAAGCAGATTAGGGAATGAATCCCACTCACTTCCATCCCATTATATAATGTTTGAGAAACAGATTAGGGAATGGATCCCACTCATTCCTCTCCCATTAATTAATGTTTGAGAAACAGATTAGGGAATGAATCCCACTCATTTCTCTCCCATTAGGTAGTGACCGAGAAACAGATTAGGGAATAAATCCCACTCGTTTCTATGCCACTAAGTGATTGAGAAACAGATTAGGGAATGAATCCCACTCATTTCTCTATCACTTTCTCAATGTGATTCGCATCTTCCTTTTATTAAGGGTTTTAAAAGTTGGAAAGAAAAAAGAATGCGATGGGGAACTAATCCTAAATTCTAATCTAAGTTGTCTAATTCCTATTTATGTACAAAAGGGATCTAAAATCTAAAGTTAACATGGGATAGATTCTAAAAGAAGCATACAAGTGGTATTAACAACATAGGCCAAAAATATGGCCAAAAGCTAAGCAACAAAGTCACACAACAATTATACAAAACGAACATGGAAATAGTACAAAACATAAAGAAAATGGTTCAAGTATTAGTACAAGAATTAAACTAAAAAATACTACTATTTTTATGAGTTTTTTATGAAGGAAATTAAATGTCAAAATTAACCTAAAAAATTTCTACCATTTGTTAAAGGTTTCATTGATTTTAGAACCTAAAAAA
The DNA here is from genome assembly GCF_029867415.1 of Vicia villosa. Classification (NCBI taxonomy): domain Eukaryota; kingdom Viridiplantae; phylum Streptophyta; class Magnoliopsida; order Fabales; family Fabaceae; genus Vicia; species Vicia villosa. The sequence goes on along the minus strand of NC_081180.1, from coordinate 234,984,034 downwards.
AATGGGAAAACTATGTGAAAAAGAACTTAAATCTAATGTGAATTGGCTTGAGTCAGGGGGTGTGAATGGAAATTAGGTGTATGCTCAGTAGTTCGTTTAGAGCCCAGGAGATTGAGGCCCAGGGTGGCATTTTGTTGATCCAGATTTTATATCATTTCCTAATTAATCATCATGTTAATCCTATTTTATTTATGATTCAGATTAAGCTCTCAATTAGTCCTAATTAACAGTATTTACTCAAACTAATAACACAGTTAACGCAAAACAGAATCAAAAGGGGATTAGGGTTCGTACACTTGTGGCTATTGGACTTTTGAACGCACAACCTCTCTTCCTCTCGTTCACGGCCGAAACGGCGCCGGAGATACTCTCCCTCTCCGATTCAATCAAATCACCGCCGCGAGCCAAAACGGGACACCGATCCCTCTCATCTCACACCTCGCTTCGATTCTTACTCTCAGTTTCTATTATCGTTGTTTACGTTTCATCACTGAGGCGATGATGATCAAGAAAAACTAATGACGAGGATTTGAAGGCGTTGTATGATTTGTTGTTGTTGTGGCGGTGGTGCTTTGATGCGAAGATGACGGTTAAACGAAGTTGCAGATAGTTGATGATTGAAGATGATGAACGTGATGATTGTTCTGTGATGTGAAGATTCGTGATGGTGAGGATTGAAGCGAAGAGTGATACGAAAAAGATGCCGCTCTTCTCGACTCTTCACGTGGATGAAGATTGTTTATGATGCAGAAACGAAGTTGTACGCGGAGATTGCTGAAGAAGAGGTCGATTGAAGGCCAGATGAACCGTTACTTTCGTTTTTCTCTCCTCTGTTTTGCAGATTGGTGAATCGTTTTTGGTGTAGAGGTTATCTTCCGATTCTGTTACAACTTTCTTTCTCCGATTCTGTTATCGCTTCTTTTCTTTTCCATTCATGTTCTGAGAATTTGTGGTGCTGGAGTAAAGGCGGTTTGAAGGAGTTGTGAAGAAATGCGTGTGGGAAGAGAAGAGGTAAAGATGGTGAATGTGAAGGTTGAAAGATGGTGAAGAAAGATGATGGTGGTTGGGAAGAAATTGTGGAGCAAGATGTGGGTTGAAGTATGAAGGTGGAGGAAAATGGCGTGTGTGAAGAATGATGGAGAAAGTGGTGGCGAGTGAGAAGTGAAGTGATTGAAAAAAACTGAAGCACTGCAGAAGACGATGGTTATATAGAGGTGAGTCCCCTGATTTTTTGTTACACTCTGTTTTTGATTCAGTTGCCACTCTGCTTCTTCTCTTTTCTGTTATAATCTGTTAGTGATGGTTAGTTGGAACTGTTATGAGATCTTTGAAAGTTAGTTACAGGTGGTTATGATTCTGTTAGGTTGTTAGAGTTGGTAGTTCATGATTGAAAGTTAGTTATAGGAATTGGTTAGAAGTTTCAGGGAGTTTGTTAGGATTGTTCTGTTTTTGCTATGAAACTGTTGGGGTTAGTTGAAGGGCTGACTGATTTTCTTTTGTAGGAGTTGAACAGGTTTGGTTAATTGGAAATTAAATTCAGCTTGCTGCAGCAGCAGAATTTGTTTGGACCTTTCTCGAACCGGGTCTGATGGCAGGGATCTATGGGCTTGATGCAGGACTGTCATTAGGATTTCATGATGGTAATTTAATTTGTAATATGGCTGAATGTGTATTTGTTTTGTGATTTTTGTTTTGGTTTAATGAGTGCAAGGCTGAACCGTAGTTTTTTTTGTATTGCACACTGCAAGAGGTTGGATGTGATCGGTGGGACAAAACGAGCTGAATGACGTATTGCCGATACAACAAGGGCAGCTTCTGTGGAACACAGCTTGGATATTCGCGTGTGAATTGGCGGCAAGGCTTTGTTATCTGAGATGTGTTGATTGTTGTATGTATCTTTTGAGTCTGAACTGAATCGACTTGTTGCAGGTTCTAACTTTTCGTCTTGTTAAAGGTTCTCTTTTAAAATGCTAAATGAACTGTGAAATGTTTGTCTTGAACTCTGTCTGGCAGACATTGCAGCTGCAGCGTTAAACAAGGCACAATGCTCGATCGGAAGCTGACCAGTGTTATTAGTTTTCATCTTCTTGACTCTCATGTCGTCTAAAGCATTTCCACGAAGGGGAGGCTTAAGAATGTCCCTATTTCTTTTTGTTGCATTAGAAGTTACCCAGTTATGGAATAGAGAACATTGTCATTAACAACTTGAGTTTCAGCCCCATATTTCTGCTGCTGAGCAGGTTTTATTCTGGAGGTTTCTTTGTAGTGAATGTATATATGTATGAGAGCAATACTTGGACATGGATATATTTTGGATCATGACTTGTAATTGAATAATTGTTTTTTTTTGTTGAAATTTCGTAATGAATACTCCTTGAAATTGTAATAAAATTTGGATTTCTCCTTTTCTTGCAAATGGTGGTGAAGTGATATAGCATTGGTGCTTGATTTGAATTTGAATGGTGACTTTCTCTTTTTTCAAATAATGAGCACTTGTATTTTCCCTCTAATTTTTTTCTTGGATTTGACCCTTGGAAATGTAATGTGACCTTTGAATAATGAAATGTTGACTTTTCTTGTGTATTCCTTGCGGTTTCTTTTCCCATCTTGTATTACTAAGTTGTACAACATCAGTGGAATGAAATCTCAAGGTAGTTCGATATGGTTTATGGTTAAAAGTCAACCTTCCACGGTTGTCTTTGACCAAAAGTCAAAGTCTTAGTCATTGACTTTCAAACTTGGAAAAAAGCCCAATATAAACTCCAAATGGACAAATCCACTCTTTTGATGAAGTTTCAAGCAAATAACTTGTACCTCGAGTAACCGGATGAACCAAGTCTCAAATTGGTGAATAAATCAGATGAACCCTTAATGATCCAAGATCCTTGATCCCATGCCAATTTATTGATTAATGATACATGATGAGTTAGATGACCTAATGGAGGGTATGTACATGAATGCAAAGCCTAAGCCAGTTAGAAATAAAGGGGTAGGACAAATTTGGGGTATGACACTGGTTCTGATCATGCTTCCATCCAGCGACTTAAGCAACAATTACAGACTTCATTTCACATGAAAGATCTGGGTAATCTACATTACTTTCTTGGTCTTGAGGTTCATTCTACATCCAAGGGCCTCTTTCTCCATCAACACAAGTATGCTACAGATTTGATTTCTATGGCTGGTCTTGAATCGGCTATTCCGGTAGATACTCCTCTTGAGGTTAATGTTAAATATCATCGTGATGATGGTGATCTTTTGCCTGATCCCTTATTGTATCGACAACTTGTGGGTAGCCTCAACTACTTGACTATTACTCGCCCTGACATATCTTTTGTTGTTCAACAAGTAAGTCAATTCATGCATTATCCTCGCCATCTTCACTTAGCTGCAGTTTGTCGTATAATTCGCTACTTGAAGGGAAGCTCTCATCGTGGTTTATTCTTTCCTGCTGGAACTACTCCTAAATTGAGTGCTTATAGTGATGCCGATTGGGCGGGGTGTCCAGATACTCGGTGATCGGTCACTGGTTGGTGCATGTTTCTTGGCTCTTCATTGATTTCATGGAAAAGTAAGAAACAAGCGAGAGTCTCTAAATCTTCTACTGAATCTGAGTATCGTGCCATGTCTGCTGCTTGTTCCGAAATCATTTGGCTTCGCGGACTTTTGGCTGAACTTGGATTTCCTCAAACAGCGCCAACTTCACTTTCTGCTGACAATACAAGTGCCATGCAAATCGTTGTAAATCCTGTTTTTCATGAACACACCAAACATATCGAAGTTGATAGTCACTCAATCCGTGACGCATATGATGATAGAATAATCTCACTTCCTCATGTCAGTACTCAGTTGCAAGTTGCAGATATTCTTACCAAGGTTGTTCCGCGTCCACGTCATCAGTTTCTTGTTAGCAAATTGATGCTCATTGACCAGCAGCATCAATTTGAGGGGGGGTGTCAATAGGAATTAGTTTACTTATAGATTAAGTGTTTGTTCCAAAAATAAGGGAAACAAATATTGATTTGTTCTCATTAAATGTAATTAATTGTGTAATTACTTGTATAACCTTGTAACCTCTATATATACAAGAAAGAATAATGAGAAAGGCACAAAGCCAATAATTCTTGACAGGTATTCTAATAAGTAGTCTAAGATATGATAAATGGTCGTCAACGATGATAAGAGCGGCGGTTAACAGTAGTCTAAGTGGTATCATAGTGATGATCAGTATTTATTATATGGTGACTAGTAATGTCATAATGGTGGTTTGATTAATGATTAGAGATGGTTGGAGTTTTGGTCCACTATGATTAGAAGGTGGTTGTTTTGGTTTGGGCCCGCGAGCAGGTCCTGCCAGGGCCCAATCCAGCATTAAGGCCCAACGAAGTTGTCATTTGCTCATAGCCGTTGGAAATTTATTTCCCATGTTCCCACGTAGAGCACATGGTCAACTGCCCACCGGAAGATTCGGTCTTCCTCCTCCAAACTCTACGGGTAGTCCACCCAGAATGGGAGTCACGTGCTGACTCTGCCCTACCACGTAGGATCTGACAATCTCCCATTTTGGGCCTCCAATAATCCAAGCCAAGACGACAGATCTTGACCCGACGCTAGGGGCTATAAATATCCTCTCTCTCAAGAGGGTCAGGCAATTCATTCATACTCATTTCATTCACTTGCTTTCACTCAGAACCTTACTTTGGCATCGGAGTGTATTGCACGTACCCCCTTCTCTTCTTTGGACTGGCCAGAAGGAAATTCACAGGCCAAGACGACCGTATGATCCACGTAAGATCAGTGGTGCCGTATGTGGAAAACTAAAGTGCTTCCCCGTCTTCTCCAGAATTAGACCAAAGCAATCCAACTTCAACCTATGCATCACAATGGCCAGTCAACATGCTGACATTAGGACAACTGGTCCCGAGAAGGTTGATCCCAAAGATGGGCAGCCCGCCACCCCTTCGTCCGAGGACGTGGGATACAACGATTGCCAACAACAGAACCTCCTCGACAACACTTATTTTGAGAGTGAATTTTTTTGACCACATATTATTTTGAGATTGAGTAAATAATAAAAAGAACATTTTGGTCAACATAAAATATAGAATTTGCCAAATATAACTAGGGGAGTGGCGGAACAAAATCTATATAAGATTTGTATAAGGCTCAGTAAGTTTAGGCGGAGGCAATTTTTTTCCCACCCTTATGGTGCGACTCACACCTCTGAAAATGCAAAATTGCCCTTAAAATTTTTTCGAAGATGCATCTCCGAACGCACTATACCATGTTTTTGCCAAAAATTAGTTCGGAGATGCATCTCCGATAGTTTCCTGGATGAACTCGGAGATACATATGCAAAAACACCCATGACCCCATTTACTACACCTTTTTAATTAAAAATAGCGCTTTTGTCGGAGACTATCTGTCAATTTTAACCAATATTAGAGTCATAGGAATTGTATCATCGCGTTATGGCCCTTGCGTTTCTGGCCTTTATGCGATCTAGCGTAAAAAACTCAGTTGTTTGAAAAATTGATTCTAAATTGAAATTTTATCGTTCCATTTCATCATAAAAAATCAGGGATCAGTGTCTCGTTTTTAGTCATATGGGACGCCACCCTGAAAATCCTAAATTCCTTATTTTTCTATTTTATTTGATTTATTTTTTATTTTAATATTTTCGAAAAAAATTTGAAAAATTTTATAGACACTTAATTTGATTTTATTTGAACTTTAGTTGTATATTCAAATTTTTATAATTTTATTTTAATCATTTTTCTATTTTGTAATTGTTTTTTCAATAGAGACATTGTTGGTATATACATATTTATTGCATTGTTAATGCATGAATACTAGGTCTACCTATCCGGATACACCCAATAATAATTTTAAAAGAAATGCAATAGAGCACTTTACGGATATGTATTTTCGAAAACATAATTTTTCGTAAAAAAATAGGGTTTATCTAAAGATATATCTTCGAAATTAATTATAATAGGGTGACTCACTCATTTGGGTTCAATTTTATAAAAAAATAGATGTGTTCAAAGATCCATCTTCAAAAATTGAAGGCATTTTTTAATTTTCATCAATGGTTGATAAGAAAATATAAGGGTTAGAAAAGAAATTGTGTTAGGCAAAGTATTGTGATTTTTATCCATAGGGCCAATGACAAGCTAGCCCATATGTTATCCCAATTAGCCCACCAAAAAAATAACTCAGGGTGGATTGAGGAAACAGTTAGTATATTTTAGTCAAATCAAAATTAGATACAGTATGTGTTTAATCTAATTCCATTTAATTTGATTTTTTTTTAAATGTGTCTGATTAATTTATATGACATATTTTCAGTCTCATTTAAATGATCTTAAGTTGTAGAATGATTTTTCTCGATATACTTAAGTTAATATATTTTGATAGTATTAAAAATGAAAAAAAAAAGAAAAAAAAATGAAGAAATGTAAAGAGAAATGTTATAATTTGTAAATATTAGGATGCTTCAATTTTCGGGATAAAATTAAAGATGATATTTTCTGTGTTTAAATTTTTTATTAATGATAATGACATAGTCTGTTTTTTTTCCTTGCATTAAATCGAAATTTTCACAGTAGAATTACTATATAGACCCTAATAAGTTGGATGCTTCGTAATACTCCCTCCGTTCCTTTTTAAGTGTCGTTTTAGAAGAATTTTTTTGTTCCTATTTAAGTGTCGTTTTATAATTTAATGTTATAATTTGTCATTTATACCCTTATTTTCTCAATAACTCCACCTCAAATTTTTCAATTAGTTATTGGAAAAAGAGAGTGTATGATTGAATTTATTTGGAAAGAGAAAAATAAATAAGGGTATAATAGAAAATGTAACTCTAATAATCCACTATCTTGGTTGAAGAGCTTTTTGCTAAAACGACACTTAAAAAGGAACGGAGGGAGTATTAAAATAGGACAAATCGATATTTAGTTTGAAAAGATAAATACGAGGAGAATATTATTTCACCTTGACTTTATACTTTCTTTGCTTGACAAAGAGGATGAATGAAGGAAAAAATGACGATGAACATACTATGTCAGTACCTCTGAAAATTACTAAAAAATTAGCAAGAACAACGGAAGTCTTTGATAAAATTAGTTGGTTTCTATCTTTGCCACAAAAGATCAGACATGATACCAAAGAAAGTAGGTCATTTCTATTAATTAGTACCGACTGAAAACAGTTATGAATAAATTTTACCTACTATCATAATCCAAGACTAAATAAAGAACTACAATTATCATCATCCATCGTAATAAACATATCCCAAAAATCCTAAGTATCTCACAATCTCTAAGGACATGTATTGTAATATCAAGGGCTTGTATTCAACACGTGTATAGGTCAAAACTTGTTAGAACACATTATTGATCGTTATTTCAATTCTACATCAAAATAGTTAATCGCCACAAAAGATAATTGTTTATATCACTGATCATGCGTCATTCATAATCGACTTGCGTGAAATTTCCTTTTCCGTTGTGTTTTATATTGCGATTTCCCTTCATTAACCTTTAGATTATAATTCTTAATCTAGATTTTCTCTCTTTGATGAGAAGGATTGTCTCGTTGAAAACACTAAAAATATTTATTTTTCCGTGTTTTCTTTAGAGTGATTAATATATTTAATTTGTTATTTTTATTTCCAATAATCATGGAGGATCCAACTATTTTCTATCATTTAATATTGTTTCCAGAAGTATTGCTAGAATTTGCAACAACAAAAAAAAAATAATCACTTCCCGTATTTATTTTTTTTTTGGTTTATAACCACCGGTTTAGTCTGGTTCGGGGGTCAGTTACCAAGTTCAGGGTCAATCACCACTGAACCAACTAACGATTGGTTCACTCCTCCCCGTATTTAGAATAATCATTTAGCTCCTTACATTATTTCTATAAGTTAATTACAATTAATTAAAAAATAAATATTGAATTTTCTTTCTTCTTCGTAATCACAATCATCCAAAAATATAATTACTCTCTTCTTCTTATTAGTTGTTTCTAAAAATATAAATTTTGATTCGCCTTCATGCAAGAATTTTTCTTCTTTAAGAGGCTTCATATCCTGCTTTTAACCATTATCAGTTTGATTAGGTTAAACTCAACACAAACCCGTTCATATTTTATAGTCATATTGAAATGCTAAGTTATCGATATGAATCCAAGCAATCGTACTATCAAGACTTCAACTTTTTTGAATAAAAAATTGCAACCTAGATGCACAGTGCTAGATAATGATCAATATCATCCATGGCCCACTTTATGTAACTCTATCTATCATTAACCATATTAAACTTGACCACGTAAAATCCATGCCCCATGTCCACAAAATCCATATCTCCCATAAATTTTCATACAATCTTATGATGGTCTTGCATGGTAAAGAAACTGATAGATCATTTTTCTAATAATTTGACAATCACAGCAAAGGCAAAACATTTCTTAATTCGTTCACCACTTGATCCTCAATTAAGCAATGTGGTTCACCATACTCTATAAAAAAATTTGTGATCAATCACATCGAAAAAGTTTCTTCTAAGTAAAAGCATGCTTGATTTGATGAATTTATTGATGAACAATACTTTGTGATTGCCCAAGCCACCGCCTCCACCATCATTAGATAGTCTTGGTTGCTGATATCCAACCAGTTTTTCCTTTTACTCAACAAACAAAATATTCGAGAAAAGTTTAAAAAATCAATGTTAAGATGATGCTGCTGTGAGGAATTGTATAAATATTTTGTAAATACAACTGATTCTACTAAATAATAGACAACCTTCACAAAATGAATTACTTAAATCATGTATATATACCAGAAGATTACCAAGCTTGTTAAAGAGGATGGAAGTGAGGTTAATTAAGGATCAACAAGGTCTGGTGGAGGTAGCGAAAGTGTATGTTGACGGTCTTTTTAAGGCTCCGGCGGGTAGTTATGAACCGGTGTTGAGTCACGTTCGTAATGTAGTAACAGAGGTGGATAATTATAGGCTGATGTCGGGGTTTATGAAGGAGGAATTTCACGCAGCATTAATGGAAATGAATTCGGATAAATCACCGGGTCCGGATGGCTTCAATCCAGGATTTTATCAAAAGTTTGGGGACATTTGCGGCGACGATATTTTCTTAGCAGCCAAGGATTGGTTAGAACGGGTCTACTTCCTGGTTTACCTTAGTGATACAAATATCTGCTTGATGCCGAAATGTAATCAGCCGAGTAATATCAAAGATTTGTGTCTCATCTCCTTATGTAATGTGGTGTACAAAGTTGTATCAAAAGTGCTAGCTAACATGATGAAATTTGTGTTGGACAAGTGTGTTTCGGAAGAGCAATCAGCCATCATAGAGGGTAGATCAATCCTTAATAATACTATGATAGCGAGCGAGATTATCCATGCTCTGAAAAGAAGAACGAAAGGAAAGAACACTCGGTTGGCATTAAAGATTGATATTAGAAAAGCATATGATCAAGTGGACTAGGGCTTTCTTAAGGAGATGCGTACGAAGTTGGGTTTTTTTGGAAAGGTGGATGCATTGGATGATGATGTGTGTCACTTCGGTGCACTATAATGTACTAGTTAATTTGGACAGTGTTGGTCCTATAGAACCGGAAAGAGGATTGAGGCAAGGGGACCCAATGTCGCCTTATCTATTTATTCTTATCTCAAAAGGCCTATCGGCCCTTATTTAGAGTTCGGAGGGAAGGGGTGACATACACGGGATTTGGATATGTAGAGGGGCACCTAGTGTGTCCCATCTACTTTTTGCTGACGACTGTTTTTTATTTTGCAAGGCCAGTGTATCGGAGGTGAAAACCCTTATGGATCTTCTAAATATTTACGCGGAAGCGTCGGGCCAAGAAATTAATATGACGAAATCAAAAGTTTTCTTTAGCAATAATTTGAGTAACCTGGTGAAAGAAGACCTTGCAGGTATTATGGGAGTCCGTCATGTTCTGGGCACTGGCAATTATTTTGAGCTGCCCTCGATGATCGGAACAAGTAAAAAAGCTACCTTTTCTTGTATTAAAAACCATATTTGAAAAAATATAAATTCTTGGAAGTGGTGATCTTTATCCAAAGCGGGAAAAGAAGTGATGATCAAATCAGTCTTACAGGAAATTTCGACTTATGTAATGAGTATGTATATTATTCCCGATGGAGTGATTGAAGATATTGAGAAAATGTTGAATGTTTTTTGTGGAGAGGGGGGGACGTAATAATAACTAGGGAATAAGGTGGATGGCGTGGGAGAAGCTTACCTGTACTAAGACGGAGGGTGGATTGGGGTTTCATGACTAAAGAGCTTTTAACATGGCGATGGTGGATAAACAGGGGTGGTTTCTTATGTCTAAACCGCATGCTCTAGTGTCCAAAATATTCAAAGCAAGGTATTTTCCTAAAACATCTTACTTTGATGCTTCTCTTGGATATAATCCAAGCTTTGTTTGGAGGCGATTTTGGAAAGCTAGAGAAGTCCTAACGTTAGGCTGCAAGTGGAGTATTGGTGACGATAGTAGTATCAAAGTGATGAATGCGCCTTGGCTTCGAGATGGAGAAAGGAAGTGCCTGACAAGACCTCAAAAGCAAGGTGTGTATAATATTACCGTTAATAATCTCATGCTAGAAAATGTTAAACAATGGAATATGAGATTGTTACGTGATATGTTTGATTATACAACGATTGAAGAAATTATTCAGGTCTCCTTAGTGGAAGATGTAACGGAAGATAGATTGGTTTGGAAAGAGGAGGAGAATGGTTGCTATGGTGTGAGATCGGGGTACCGTATGTGGAGGAATATGTGGAGAAAAAGTCTTAATACGGATGTGCCGATAATTTGGAGTAACATTTGGGGCATTAAGGCTCCTTCTAGAGTTAAGCATCTTTTATGGGGAATTTTTCACGGTTGTCTTCCAACTAGAGCTCGGCTTCGCCAACAACATGTTCAGTTCCCGGGTGAGTGTCCTTTGTGAAAGTAATTTGGAAGATTCTTGGCATGTTTTCTTTGGTTGTTCTGTTACCAATCAGTGTTGGCGGGCAGCAGGATTAAATAATGTTATTGATCACCGTTTACAATCTTTTCTAGATGTAAAGTCGATTTTTATTGACATTTGCGACAAAGAGGATAGGAACATTTCTGGTAGAGTTGTTGTGATGATGGATGTTTTGTGGAAGAATAGAAATGATTTTATTTGGAACGATGAGAAGGAGGTTGTGTCGAAGCTTGGTGGTTGGTGGGTTTCCACAAGTGGCATGAATGGTTTGAAGCGCAAAAGAAGGCAGGTGTTGAATTCGGGAAGCAACACAAAAATTTATTAGCTTCCAACGACTTCGGGTTGGAATAAGTGCAATGTAGACACGGGTTTTAACACTATTTGTGGCACCTCAAACCGGGGATGGTGTTTTCGAGATAACTCTGGAAACTTTTTGATCATTAAAGCGGAAGCTCTAGCCCTTCAAGAAGCTATTCAACAAGCAATAGCTATAAACCTTGATTAAGTAATTTTTGAGAGCGATTCTCTTCGGGTGGTACAAGTTGATCAGGCCAAAACCACCGGAGTGTCGGAGTTTTCTACTATTATTAAGTTTATTCAATCGTTATTCGGTAATTTTTCAAACTTTGAGGTTGATTTTGTAAAACGTCAAACGAATATGGTTGTCCATTCATTAGCGAAAGCGGCCAATTCTTGAACTAGACGTAGTTGTATCTATAATGCTCCTCCTTATATTGAACTTTTGATTGATAATGAAAACAAATTAGTCTTGCTTTGTTCAAACCAAAAAAATCATGTCTATTTTATAAAATATATTTGATATTTATTTAAAATTTTAGCTTGCCACCTCAATTATCAAATTTGCATAAAGCCGCATAAAATTTTTTTTACATGTGCATGATTTATACTTTTTTAATGAGAAAACTACTTTCAATTACATGTGCATTATGATGTATGATCAGGAATATGCGCATATATTAACAGATCTTCCATAACCTTACATATTTAAATTTAATAAATATTGTTACACCCCAATATGATATAGAAGGCCATTTTGCTTCTTGAATCACTTCAGAAGGAGCTCAGAATTTGCATTTAAATTTCCTAGCATTGATATATTAGGAAAATTAGTGGAAATTTCTTATTGTTTTGCATGAATCAATGCATGCTTAAGGATTCACACAGCAACACCCCCTTGAATCAATGCATGCTTAAGGATTCACACAGGAATGGATTGTGTATATGTGGTGCGTGTGTGGAGTTCAAAATATGTTTGTAAGTTGCTTTGAAAGGCCATAATGTTAATTGTAAGTTGTTGATTGATTAATTCAGCTAAGTCGATTTTATAAGAGTAAAACTACTGAAACATTTCCTTAATCCAAAACTTGGTTGAAATATTCAAATATTTTATAATTAAGTGTTCTTTTCACGGATTAAAATAGTTTCATTTTTGCTCAAAAAGAATGCTTTCCTTCATTCCAAATCAAAATCAAATGACTTAATCGATATATATAGAATTTTTCTTTACCCACCTCCCTATGGGGAAACCCCCAGCGAAATCCCAAAACTGCCCCTGCTTCGGAAATGCATCTCCGAAGTTATTTTTTTTTGTTTTTTTTTTTTAGTTCGGAAATGAACCTCCGAAAACATCAAAAATTTGATGTTTTCGGAGATTCATTTCCGAACTAAAAAAAATTCAAAATCCGTGCATATTTTCGGAAGTTCATTTCCGAAACTGTTGCTGCATATACAAATTTCCCTCCTTCACTTTTTCATCATTTTTCTCCAAAAACTTATCAAAACCCTCTCTAAACCCTACCAATCTCCATCAATTTTTCGCCCTAAAAGCAAGTTTCAAACCGTTGATCACGTTAAAGGGGGCATAGAAAGCTACAATTTCAGGTAAACATCTCTCATTTCATCCCCTATTTCACTACATTGATTCAACAAATTTATGCTGAAAACTGATATGGTTCGGAAGTTCATTTCCGAAATATATTACCTAACAAATTTCGGAAATGAACTTCCGAAATATGCCCTGGCAGTTTAAAAAAAAACAGTTTTGGCCAATTTTGCTAATTTTTGCATTTGCTAGGTATGGTGCATCCGGACAACATTGTGCAAGACGATGGAGTATTAAATCCGGAAATTGTTAACGTTAATAACGATCCGGTTATTGACGCTACTCCTATGATCAATGCGGTCGATGTTAGGCAACATTTTACAAATGATCGGAGCTTCGTTAGTCGAGAACAATTGATTGATTGGGTTCGAAACGAAGCTAGTAAACTTGGATTTGGAATTGTCATTTTAAGGTCGGACAACGGAGATAGTAGGCGGAAAGCTTTCGTTGTTTTGAAATGCGAACGTGGTGGTAGTTATGTGCAATCAAACCGTGTGCTAAAACACGAGGACACGGGATCGAGAAAGTGCGGGTGTCCTTTTAAGTTGCGTGCTAATCGGAGGGTTGATGATTTGTGGCGGTTAACCGTAATTTGTGGAATGCATAATCATGCCTTGGATGTCAAGTTACACGGGCATCCAATGGCGTGTCGTTTGTCCCGCGAAGAGAGGAATGTGATATCGGACCTAACGATAGTCAAAGTGGCGCCTCGCAACATACTTGCCGATTTGAAGCGTAAGAAACCGGATAGCGTTTCAAATATCAAGCAAGTTTACAATGAACGGCACAATCTCAAGGTTTTGAATATGGGCCCTCGGTCGGAAATGCAACAACTTTTGAAACTTCTAGGCGATAACAATTACGTTTCAAGCTTCCGAACCTCCGAGGACAAAGTTACCGTGCGTGATATTTTTTGGACTCATCCCGAAAGTATCAAATTGTTCAACACATTTCCAACCGTTCTAGTCATGGATTCGACGTACAAGACAAACAAGTATAGGCTTCCTCTTCTAGAGATCGTCGGTGTGACCTCGACGGACAAGACTTATTCGGTGGGGTTTGCTTTTTTGGAGTGTGAAAAAGAAGAAAACTTTACGTGGGCCTTGGGAATTTGCAAGTCTTTGTTAGTTGATCAAGAGGTTATGCCAAACGTCGTTGTCACCGATCGGGACAATGCTTTGATGAATGCGGTCGATACCGTCTTCCCGACATCTACCGCTTTACTTTGCCGGTATCACATAACTTGCAACGTGAGAAGCAAGTTGAAACCCGCGGTTGGGACAAAAGATAGGTTGGATGAAAATGGTAAATTTGTCAAAGCCGGTGTTGTGGTTGATAGGATAATGGCGGCATGGAGGGGAATTTTGGATGCATACTCTGAAGAGGATTATACCGAGAAATTGGTACACTTTAGGTCTTTGTGTGGTTCCATTAGGACATTTTGTCATTACGTCGAATCTACCATTCTTGACAAAGTTAGAGAAAAAGTCGTGTGCGCTTGGACAAATCGGGTTAGACATCTTGGTTGCACCACGACTAACCGAGTTGAATCCGCACATGCGGTCTTCAAGAGGTGGTTGGGTGATAGTAAGGGAGATTTGTGTCGCAGGTGGGACACCGTGAATCAAATGCTTGAAAATCAACACAATGAAATTCAAACATCGTTCGGTCGGAGCAAGACGGTCATGGAACACCGGTATAAGGGCCAAATTCTATTCTCCCAATTGATTTACAACATATCTCGAACGGGTTTGAATTTTTTGTTTCATGAAGCTAAGCGGTCGGAGACCACGGGGGCGGATAGTTCTTTATGTGGGTGCACCATTAGAACTACATACGGCCTTCCGTGTGCTTGTATAATTTCAAAAAAGAAGGAGTTGAATTCACTAATACGCATGGATGAGGTAGCCGACCATTGGAAGAAACTACGTTTTGATGATTTTGACCCGCCGAAGGAAAATGACTCCAAAATCACCATCTCCGACGAGTTGGAAGTGATAATGGAGAAGTTTGCTAAGGCGGACGACACAACAAAATTGCACATAAAAGAACAATTGCGAAAGATCGCGTTTCCGGAGACCACCGATTTGAAACCGCCATCTCAACCGGTTAAGACGAAAGGTGCACCGAAAAAGTCAAAAATTACACAAGATGACAATTCAACAAAACGATCTCCTTCCTACTTTGAACATGTTGATTCATCGTTGCCGGAAATTCAAGAGACACCGAAGTCCACGTGTAGTGGTAACAAAGGAGCCCGTATTTCGAAGCCACCTCGCACACCGCCGATCAAAAAATCACCGATTGTCTACATTGATGAGATGCCACTTTTCATGCACAAATATATCGATAACATCGTTGATGTTGGAGGCGACGGTAATTGTGGATATCGGGCCGTTGCGGGTTTGCTCGGTAAAGGGGAAAATAATCACACTTTAGTCCGACGGGAGCTCATTGCGGAGTTGACTTCGTATCGGGATATCTACGGCCGACTATATGAAAATCAAGAAAAGTTTGCAAAAATTCATGATGCACTTGTTCCATCACTTACCGGTATCGCTCCGGTTTCGAAGTGGATGTCATTCCCCGAGATGGGTCATCTAATAGCAAGTGCATATGATATGGTGTGCGTTGATTTGACGAGGTTCGGATTATGTGAGACTTTCTTTCCACTTCATAGTCGACCGCCGTTGGACGCGTCGGGCCGCGTCATATGCATCGGGTATCTACGATCGCGGCACTTCGTTCAAGTGTTTTTGAAACCGGGTTGTCCTATACCGGCTACTTCTTGTCAATGGACGGCACATCGTTCAAATGAGGCGGAGACTTGGCCGGATCCGTTCGTTGCGAGGATGGCGGAGTTTGAAGAAATGATGAGCAAGGAGCGCGAGCAAAATAGAGAGCGTTCGAAGAACGTGCCTATTTTAGACTTAGGATCCACCGATTGGTTCGGTGAATTTTAGTTCGTTGCGGATCGTTTTTTGTTTGTAACGATCATTTTTTGTATGTATTGTTGTTTATCATGTAAAATCGGACCGATTCAATACATATATAATATAAGTATGTTTTATGTCATCAATGTCTAATTTATGTCTATTTTGAATTCCTTTGGTATTGTTTACACAAAACACTAAGCAATCAACAAAATGCAAAATTTAAGTCTGTTTTCTGCATAATTCGGAAATGAACTTCCGAAATATACATGTCTGGAGCCTATTTTCGAAAGTTCATTTCCGAAATGTCCCCTGAGGCAGGATAAGGTTTGTTGGGCCATCAATGCTCCAATAAGTCTATAAATACCACACACTCTTCTTCATCCTCTTCACACCACAAAACACAAATGACACAAACCTACCCTCACCTAGCATTCGTCTACTTTGAAACCGGCTACCCGATGCCGTTCCAATTTCGCTTCTCGCGCGACACGCCGTTTGCGGAATTGATACCGTCGCTCAACACGCTTTTGCGCTATCCCGAGAATCGAAAGGTTGTCAAGCTCGAGTACCGCTCTCCATCGCTTAACGACGAGGGAGACATTAAGTTCACACCTTTTGAGATCAAGAACGACGAAGACTTAGCGGTTATGTTGACAACGTTCGACCGATTTTCTTCGAAAGGCCCGATCGAGTTGGACGCCAAACTTCAAAGATCGGCGGACGACATTATCAAAATGTTGACTCATCCCCACCTACCCGTGTTCAACAATATGTAACTTTGATTTTCAGTAATATTATCGTTGTAATCTTCACCCGATTAAATAAAGCGAATCGTTGTTATTTTTCATTTTGCTTCTGTCCAGACATAACTTCGGAAGTGCATTTCCGAATTCCATCATGGGGGGTGCGCTCGGAGATGAACTTCCGAAACACCACATTTTCTGAAAATTTAACTTTATTTCGGAGATGCATCTCCGAAATCAATTTTTTATATTAAAAAAAACACTTTTTCGGAAGTTCATTTCCGAAAACACCTTTTTTGCAAAAAAAAGTACCGTTTCGGAAATGAACTTCCGAAACAAGGGGTAGTGTGGTAAATTCACTAGGGGTGGGCAAGAAGGTTAGGAGGTGGCTAAAGAAATTCTATATATATATATATATATATATATATATATATATATATATATATATATATATATATATATATATATATATATATATATATATATATATATATATATATATATATATATATATATATATATATATATATATATATATATAAAACATGTATTTATTTTTTATTTTTACTATATAAATGACAAATGGTAAATATTAAAATAAAATTAAAATAAATTATATTAATTAAATCAATAAAAAATAATTATTATTATTTTAAAAATATTAAAATACAATTATTATTGTTGAGAATTGAAAGAGATCAAAATCTCCGGTAAGTTAATTTAACCTCTTTTCAAAAGTTGGAAGGTTAAAAGCTATAGAATATTTGTTTAACCCAACAGTGACTCAACTTCTAATTCAACTTTTTCTTAGCTCTTCTTCTTTAAACTCTCATAACTTATCTAATTTTATCTAATTTTAGGGGTGTTCATACTTCAAGAACTGAACTGCATTGAACCACAATAATGATTTAGTTCAGTTTGTATAAGAAACTATTTCAATAAAAACTCAATTAATTGTTAAACTAATTTCAATTCAGTTTATAACCGGTTCATAACTAATTTACTTTTATAAATTGGTTTTATTATATCAAATAGTTTTAAAACCGATTATATTTTATGAACCGGTTTTACAACAGGTTTATTTTAAAATGATATTTTTAAAAGTAGATTATATATATATATATATATATATATATATATATATATATATATATATATATATATATATATATATATATATATATATATATATATATATATATATATTGTTATGAAATTAACCAAAACAATATAGATGAAGGAGAGATGAATGAGAGAAAAGAAGAGAAAAAGTAATATTGTATTATCATCTTTTAAGTAGTTCGCTTTACATTGCAAAGTGGTCTCTATTTATAGGATATTAGGAAGGTGAAAAATCGTAACCTTACTATACCACTTAATAGGGAATATGAAAATGAAAGATAAGAATATATATGGATATCCACAATAATATTTATTCATAACACTCTCCTTTGGATGTCCATTGAGGATATGCCTCCTTAAAACCTTACTAGAGAAAACCCAGTGGGAAAAAATCTAGTGAAGGAAAAAGAGTACAATATCCTTTGATTGTGAACTGCCTCGTTAAAAACCTTACCAGAAAAACCCAGTGGGACAAAACCATGGTGAAGCAAAAAAGAGTGCAAAAATATTTATTTCTCCCCCTCATATATACATTTATATGTGAGACGATATTATTTGTAGTAGTTACTTAAAATGTCTTCTTCGAAGTGACTTCATGTAGTGCTAATAGTTATGCGAGACTTTATGAAGTTGTTTCCATGATTTGTTTCATAGATCTCCATGAAATGGTTGTACCATCACATGTAAACAAATAACCTCTTTCTGATCTACCATTGTGAGAATCTGACAAGTAACCAGCATCTTTAAGATAACGAAGTATATTTTTGACTGCTTTCCAATTTCTTCGTGTAGGTGAATAATTCTATCTTACTTATAGATTGACGGCAAATGATATATCATGATGTGTATAATTAGCAAGGTGCATTAGTACTCCAATTGCACTGAGATATGGTACTTCAGGACCAAGCAATTTTCATCATTTTCTCGAGGCCTAAAAAGATCTTTCACCACATCTAATGATCTAACATTTTCATCTAAAGATCTTTGTCCATATAGAATCATTTCAACACTTTTCTATATAGCCTTCTTGATGTACAAATATTCTTTTGTCCACATGCTCAATTTGCAAACCTAGACGTATTTTATCTTTTCCAAGTCCTTCATCTCAAACTCTTTATTTAAGCAATTTATAGCTTTTGGAAGCTCTTCAGGAGTTTCAATAATACTTATGTCATCCACATAGACAACTATTATTGCAAATACTTTTCCATATCATTTTATGAAAATACAAGGACAAATTGAGTTATTTGTATATCCATCCTTTAGTAAATACTCACTGTGGTGATTATACCACATGCATCCAGATTGTTTCAACCCATAGAGAAACTTGTTCAATTTGATGGAGTAGTTTTCTCGAGATCCAAAATTACGTGCCTCTGATATATTGAACCCTTCAGGGAGTTTCATGTAAATGTCACTATTAAGTGAACCATATAAATAAGATGTCATTACATCCATCATGTTCAAATTAAGCCCTTCATGTGTTACAAGGCTAATTAATTATCAAAAATCAATTGAATCCACTACAGGTGAATATGTTTTATCAAAATCAATCTTAGGTCTTTGCTAAAATCATTGAGCAATAAATCAAACTTTATATCATTCTTATTTTTCTTTTTCACAAAAACTCATTTATATCCAATTAGTTTCACACCATGAGGTGTTCGGACTACAGGTCCAAAAGTGAGTCACTTGTAAAGGGAGTTTAATTTTTATTCAATTGAATATATTCATTTTGGCCAATTCTCACTTAGTCTCTAATCTTTAATAGACTTTGACTCAAGATCCTCGTTATCATTGATCACTTTTAGCGTTATATTGTATACAAAGACATTGTCAATATTGACTTTATTTAGTTATCTCAATTTCGGTTCCATTCCATTTCATCCATGACATAATTTATCGAGATCTCTTTATTTCATATTTCAAGTACTTGATTTGTTCTTCTGGAACTGAAAATTAAATTAGATCAAAGTGCTCTTAGCATTTTCATATCCTCACTTGGGTCATCTTTAGTTTCTTTTCTTAGTATAGGACTTTTAACATTGGAACCGACTTTCATACCACGCTTCAGGCGCAACTACAACTCATTTGAAATATTATATTATCCAATAGGAGAATCCACTTTGAGTGGAGTATTACCAGCTGATAATTTATTTCATAAACTTTGCAAATGAATAATATTTTGAACTTTTGGTTCATATTAATTTGTACGAGGATCAAGACAACAATTTATTTTAACTTGTTCATTTGAACTTCTTGTTCATGATTTCAGTTGTTCATTTCCCTCCCCCTAATATTGGGAAAATTAATTTATCAAGTGATAATCAGCCTACTGGGCTGCGATCAAGTATTTGATTATTTTCTCAAATTATATCCTCAAAATTGAGAGTCATATTAATTATATTTTTCCAATATTCTTTCATGACTCATCTTAATGTATTATATTGGAGCAATTGGAATATACACAACACATCCAAATGTTCACTACACTACGCCAAATTTAATTTTTAACAGCACCCCTACTAAAGCGCTTCTAGTAAAAAGCGCTCTTATAGGTTGCACTAAAAACAAAATAAAAAAACACGCTAAAAAAGCGCTCTTAAAGGGGGGGGGGGTATGAGAGCGCTTCTGAAAAGCGCTGTGGTAGGGGGGTGTATGAGAGCGCTTTTGAAAAGCGCTTTGGTAAGGGGGGGGTATGAGAGCGCTTTTGAAAAGCGCTTTGGTAAGGGGGGGGGGGGTATGAGAGCGCTTTTCAAAGCGCTGCTATAGGGGGGTTTAATGAGAGCGCTTTTTGCTAAAAAGCGCTGGTATAGACCAGGCTATGAGAGCGCTTTTCAGAAGCGCTTTAGTAGCCTTTATTAGTAAAAATTAAAAACAAAAACACGCTTTCACTTTCTCACTTTCTCTCTTTCGTTTTCTTTTTATTACTGTTTCTCACTTTCTCTGCAACCGAAAAACCCTCCGTCGTCGCCAGCCACAGCCACCACCGTTCGTCCCTCCGTCGCCAGCCACCACCGTTCGTCCCTCCGTCGCCAGCCACCACGTTCGTCCCTCCGTCGCCAGCCACCACCGTCGTTCTCTCCTCCGTCTGACTGTGCAAGGTAATATGATTTATGGGTTTAGTTTTAAGGGTTTCAACTAAGGGTTGCACTGCAATTTGAGAATGAAGCATATTACATGTTTGATTAAATGTCTTTAGAGTGTTTAATTTTCATTGAATATTTTCTTACTTTTATGATATTTTCTTACTTGAGATGGTGATTTGGTGAGACAATTTTTATAATCTTGTTTTATTGTCTCTTTGTATCTGCAGAATCTGAATCTCTAAAAGAAAATTGCTTAACCTTGTTCCCAATATATCACCACTCTTCTTTCTCCTTAGTTCAGGTTTGTGCTCTTAACTATACTTAAGTATACTTAAGTTAGGTTGTTATGCTTCAGGTTTTGTTGACTTATTGGAACAATGTTTCGTGAGGTTTTATATAAAAGTATAAGTTTTGAAGTTCTACTGTTATTTTGATTACATGAAAACTTTGGCATACTATTTCGTGAAGTATATTTATATATTTACTTATTTATGGGATTGAGAATGAAAATGCTATCTTTATTCTAAAACATGATCGTTGTGCACTATGAGCATGTTTGAATGTAATACAAACATTTCAACTCTTCCTCTTGCTATTTTGTAAATTGAAAAAGGTGTCTTAGTTTGGTTTTGGATTTAATGTATGAGTTCATATTGATGTCTCTACTTTATTGCAACTTGGTTTATGGAATTCTACAAGTTTTGAAATGGATTGAACTATATTAAAACATGCTCATATATTAAATTGACTTTAAGAGATAAGAAGGAAATATCTATATTTATTTCTGAAATGAAATGAGATGGGAAACATTCACATTATTCTCTTTCAAATTTTACATTATTTCATCTTGAACTTGTTTGAAGTGAATTTTGAGAGCCAATTTATACGTATATCATGGCTGTCCGGGATGTTGGTTTAGGGATTTAGAACTTGTTTTGAACCCAATTTCTCATGGTACAATGTGACTTCTTGCATCTTGTTTCATTTTTGGTTTGAAAATTGTGTTTGTTTGTGAGTTTACTTGAATTTGAATGAATTTGACATAATGATACAATGCTGATTTTTTTAAGCTATGGATTATGACCTAATTTTTATATTCTTCAATTAAGTTTTTTATTTTATATTTTTTAGGAATATCTTTGCTAGATAGGGGTTACTTGTGAAGAGTGAAAGTTTGATCTCATTCAAGAAGTTGCTTTCTACTATACAGGTAATTAATTGCTTTCCATTGACACAATTTCTAGTGTTGTCAATGTTATAGATTTGTGACTTATTCTTTTTGTATTGATAGGGGTTACTTGTGAAGAGTGAAAGTTTGATCTCATTCAAGAATCTTACATTGTGTGGGTCTACAAGTTGCTTACTACTATACAGGTAATATATTGTTCTCTCTCGCCAAAGTAATATGTTGAGTTTTATTGCTTCTGATTCATTCCGTAATATGTTGCGTTTTATTGCTTCTGATTCATTGCGTTTTATTGACAGAAACGCATTATACCGTTCTGTTCCTAAATAATTAGTTGTTTTTGTTTAGCTTAATTAATTAAGACATGAGTGTAATACTCATTATTCCGACATGTGGAATATTCTCTGATTTTGAAGTGATGAACTTACTAACTTTGTAACTTTTAGATTATATTAAGTAATACTCATTATTCCGACATGATATCAATTTCGTTAATCGTTAAGTGATGTACTTACTAACTTTGTGAATTGAATTCGCCATAGGGGTTACTTGTGAAGAGTGAAAGTTTGACCGTTTTTGTTTAGCTTAATTAAGTCATGGATAAGACATGGATGAGATCAAAACGATTGTCGAAAGAGTACGAGAAAGGGGTATGGAAATTCGTTGAGTTTGCGGTTGCGCACTCCGAAGACCCGCTTCGAATGCCGTGTCCTTGCTTGGGTTGCTGTTATGGGGATAAGGTTGACGGGAAAAAGTTGGGATCCCATTTACTACGGTTTGGAATTGATAGAAGTTATACATGTTGGACAATGCATGGTGAGAAAAGTAACGGGAATGCTGGGTCGAGTTGTAATAGGAAGTATGCTTCAAACGACGATTGCACAGACACATACGATTGCGATCGAGTCGAAGAGATTGCAGAAGCGCTTGAAGAAGATCTTGCGGATTGTCCCAAAATGTTTGAGAGGTTGGTAAGCGATGCAGAGAAACCGTTGTATGATGGTTGTTCAAAATTCACAAGATTGTCTGCGGTGTTAAAGTTGTACAACTTAAAGGCGGACAATGGATGGTCGGATAAAAGTTTCACAGAGTTATTAGCCCTTATGAAAGATATGCTACCAGAGGATAATGTTCTTCCCAATCGAACGTATGAAGCCAAAAAGATGTTGTCCTCTATTGGCATGAGCTATGATAAGATACATGCATGTCCAAACGATTGCGTTTTGTTTCGAAACGAGTATGCAGCGTTGAATGAGTGTCCTAAATGTGGTGCCCCTCGATATAAGAAAAAGTTGTCTCCTGCTAAAGTCTTATGGTATTTTCCTATAATTCCGAGATTTAGACGCATGTATCGTAGTGAGACCGATTCAAGACACTTGACTTGGCATGCAGATGAAAGAATTATTGATGGAAAGTTGCGACATCCGGCAGACTCACCACAATGGGTGAAAGTTGATACTGAATATCCTGAATTTGGAAAAGAAGCAAGAAACCTTCGGTTGTCATTGTCTACTGATGGAATGAACCCGCATGGTATTCAAAGTATCTCGCATAGCACATGGCCTGTGATTCTTATGATCTATAACCTACCTCCGTGGCTATGTATGAAGCGTAAGTACATGATGTTATCTATGCTAATTTCTGGGCCTAAACAACCAGGGAATGACATAGATGTATACTTGGCACCCTTAATCGAAGATTTAAAGTTTTTGTGGGAGAACGGTGTGGAGGTTTACGATGGGTATAGGAAGGAAAGTTTCAACTTGAGGGCGATGTTGTTTGGAACAATTAATGATTTTCCAGCATACGGAAATCTATCCGGGTACAGCAATAAAGGTCAAAAGGCGTGTCCCGTTTGTGAAGATGAAACCGATACGACACAATTGGAGCTTTGTCAGAAGAATGTCTTTCTCGGCCATCGTAGATTCTTAAATTCTAATCATCACTACCGTGGGTGGAGAAAAGCATTCAACGGAAAGGCCGAACACGGTACAGCCCCGCCTTTTTTGTCAGGTGATCAAATTTTTGAAAAGGTGAAAGATGTGAGCACTCAGTTTGGCAAGCCTTTTGCACATTCACTTGTCAAGGGTGGGTGGAAGAAGAAGTCAATTTTTTTTGAACTTCCATATTGGAAGTCGTTGTACGTAAGACATTTCCTGGATGTTATGCATATTGAAAAAAATGTATTTGACAGCGTCATAGGTACGTTACTCAATATACAAGGAAAGTCTAAGGATGGCCTTAACATAAGGAAGGACATGGTAAACATGGGAATGAGAACTGAATTGGGACCCGTGACGAAAGGAAGACGAACATATCTGCCACCTGCTGTTTACACTCTATCTAGAAAGGAGAAGAAAACATTGTGTAAGTTTCTCAGTGAAGTTAAAGTTCCAGAAGGCTACTCTTCAGATATTAGAAGACTTGTGTCCATGAAAGACCTCAAGTTAAAGAGTTTGAAGACGCATGATTGTCATGTTATAATGGAACATTTTTTACCAATAGGTATACGTTCTATTCTTCCAGAAAAAGTAAGAAGCGCAATAACTAAGCTGTGTTTCTTCTTCAGGTCAATTTGCAGTAAGGTGGTCGATCCCGCGATCTTACCAACATTGCAAAAAGAGATAGTTGTTACTTTATGTGATCTTGAAATGTATTTTCCTCCCTCGTTTTTTGACATAATGGTTCATCTAGTCGTGCATCTTGTGAAAGAGACACAATTGTGCGGACCAGCTTATATGAGATGGATGTACCCTGCTGAACGTTATATGAAAATATTAAAAGGGTATGTGAAAAACAGAAGTCGACCGGAGGGCTGTATTGCCGAACGATACGTTGTTGAAGAAGCGGTTGAGTTTTGTACTGAATATCTGTCAAATGTTCAATCTATTGGACTCCCTAAATCTCATATTGTCGAAAAAAAAGAAGGAAAAAGGCTAATTGGAAATAAAGTTGTGACAGTATCAATGGTCGAACGGGATCAAGCGCACTTGTATGTTCTGAACAATGAGATTGAGGTTGAGCCGTATGTTGAAATGCACAAGATTGTTCTCCGAGATTTAAATCCAAATAGAAATGAGAACTGGATAGTACGAGAGCACAATCGAAGTTTCATACCGTGGTTTAGGGATCATATTTATTCAAAGTATCGTTCAGATCCTGCTTCAGTAACAGAAAGGTTGAGATGCTTAGCCTATGGTCCAACTGTAATTGTGCTTTCTTATAGCGCATACGCAATTAATGGATACACATTTTATACCAAAGAACAGGATGATAAAAGTACTATGCAAAATAGTGGTGTTACCTTGGTAGCTGAAGCAATGCACATATCAAGTGCGAATGACTTAAATCCGAAATTTGCAAATTTGTCATATTTTGGGGTTATCGAGCGCATTTTGGTGTTTGATTACGCGAAGTTTCAGATTCCTGTATTTGGTTGCAAGTGGGTTGAAAATAATAGTGGCATACGAATGGATAAGTCAGGATTTTTGCAAGTGGATCTCAATAGGATAGGGTACAAAGATGAGCCTTTCATTCTAGCCTCTCAAGCTAAACAAGTGTTCTATGTCAATGATCCTTCAAGTACGAAATGGTCTATAGTGCTTTTATCTAACAAAATAGTTGATGAAAACATTGAAGATCAAGGTGATATTGGTGTTGGCATTGATTCTTGTACAAGAAGCGATCAAAATGAGAATGAATCTTGTACTAGAAATGATCATAATGAGGGTATTTGGATTAATCCAACCGTCCGCGTTGTTAAGAGACGCGTTGAACACAATCCTACCAAGAAAAGAAAGAGACGTTAGTGATAAAGGTAATAATTTTATTCACTTTGTACCGATTGTTTTATTCAATAGTATAGTACTTATTCAATTTGTTTTATTCAATTTGTACCGATTATTTTATTCAATTTGTACCGATTATTTTATTCAATTTGTACCGATTATTTTATTCAATTTCTACCGACTAATTTGTTTTGAACCATGTATCCGTTTGTCGACTTCTTTACATGTAAATATACTATTTTGACGATTCCGGAGCTGCTCATGCACTTATCTTTACATTTCGGGACTGTTTTTTTATCGGTTTTGCTTCTGCCCGTAATCAAAAGTCGGGCTTAGGGTCTGAATTTTGGAAAACCGACTTTATTTTTGAGTCCGTGGGGACGTTTTACCATAGCCATGTAAATTTCGTTCAATTCCGACAACTTTCTTTTTTGACGCTCATTTTGATTTGTACCGATTTCGTTTCCGATACACTTGTTCATGCATGGTTTGACTTGTATAGATTGTAAGCTTATTAATAGTGTACTAATGTGCTTTACTTTGTTTGATACAGGTTCAATGGCTTCAGATAAAGATGCTCCACCTGCAAACTCACAAGAAAACTCACAAGAAAGAGATGCTCCGGATACAAATGCTCCACCTGATACTGAAGCAAAAGAAGTTGCACGAGGCATCACGATTATGAAGGGAATCATACGACATAGAGACCAAGGATTAGTATACCCTTTGGAATGGAATTCTGAAAACCAACCAATTGGTCCTAATTCTGCAAAGTTGACAAGTTACATTGGTACACTTGTTCGTATGCATATTCCAATCTCCATAGCTAAATGGAATATGAAGAGTGACGACTTGGATGATAAAAAAAGGGCGATTTGGGAAGAGCTTCAGGTATATACCATATATGGTTGTTGTTATTATATTGTTTACATTACTTATACTAACACACTATGCGTATGTTTTTTTGCAGAGGACCTTTGACATACCAGATGAGCGTAAACGGTACATGCTTAGTTTGGCCGGAAAAAGATATAGAGGGTGGAAAGCTTTTTTGACAAATAACTATCTTAAGGATAAAGATGGAAACTTTCTTGAAGAGGCGCCGGGAAGACCACTAAAGTATAAGACCTTCATTGATGAAGAAGATTGGGTTAAGTTTGTAAATCAAAGAGATGAAGCTTTTCGGAAAAGGAGTGTCACAAATAGCGCGAGAGCATCAAAACCCGCATATCCATACAAAAAAGGGCGTATGGGATATGCACGCTTGGAGGATAAAATTGTAAGTAAATAGAAATGCGTTTTAATTAATTGTCTAAATGTGTTTTATTTGACGATTTTGCGATTTGTGTCAATGCATAGTTAGAGGAGTCTAAAAGTGAGGAAACCTCACTTCCTGTACATGTGTTGTGGAGAGAAGCTCGGGTGGGCAAGAATCAAGCCGTCGATCCCGAAGTTCAGAGAGTGTATACTGAATGTGTAAGTATAATATTGTGTCTTTATTTAAATCAAATGTTTTTTAATATATAAATGATTTTTTATCTTCACTAATAATTATTGAAATATAAATGAATTACAGGAGACCTTGTCGCAATCGGTGTCCACCGGTGAGGATCATGATGATAGGAGCGTACTTAGTAGAGCCCTACATGCTCCTGAGTATCCCGGTCGGGTGAGGGGTAAGGGTCATGGTGTGACTCCAACCTCTTATTACAAGAATCCTAGGAGAAGAAATCCTTCAAATGAAGAAGTGTTGCAAAAGTTGGCGGAATTGCAAGCACAAGTCTCTGCATTGCAAAGAGATAAAGATTTGTATATGAGAGAAAAGTGCAATACTGCATCGGTGAGAGAAACTAGTGATAAAGCTAGTTTCAACGGTCAAAGAAAATTTCCCGAGGTATTTCTTACAAATTGTTCTATTTCGTTACAAATTGTTCTATTTTGTTAACGATAATGACTTTATATTTACTATTGGTTTAGGGCATTTCTTCTTGCCAACTATTCTTATCGGCACCGTGTTATCGCCTAGTTGGCAAGGGAAAAGTGCACAACACTGTGGGAGATTTACTTCACCATAGACCGCTCCCGGATGGACACCTGAAAGTATCGGTGGATGTTGTAGTAGATCATGATGCGATGCTACCGGTACCTGACATGGTCTCAGAGACGACATTGCTGCGAGATGCAATAGGATCATTTGTTGCATGGCCCTCGGAGCTCATTGTCATTAGTGATGAGGTATATTGAAAACGATTAAGAAATCATTTAGTTTTCGAATGTCAATTCTAAACCGTTTATTAACTATTTTTTACATTTTAATTTTAGATTGCTCCTATAAAACCCGCAAATAAGGGTAAAGGGATTTTACAGGAGGAGGAGTCTGTTGCATCACTAAAAGTGGTACATTTAAAGTGTTAATAATTAATCTGAATCTAAATCTGCATGATTTTATATTTTACCTAACTTATATGATTTTTAGGCATCCGCTCGGGAGTCACAACAAGTGACGCAGCATGTTCGTACCGTACCACCCACTGGTCCTCCGAAGCCAGCGGGAAAAAAAGGCGGTGCTTTTGTGCCTCGGTACCGGTCGACGCTCGCAACAATGGTTGATATGTCCGATTTGAAGGACGGTGCTTTACGTGAAATCGTTATGGATGAGAGTGTCTTCGGTATTGAATTCAAGTCACTTATTGAACTTGATGACTTGGAGGAGATTTTTAAGCATGATCAACTAGGCGTCAATAACATGCACTCATACATCCGGTAATATTCCCTCATCCGATATATTATTTAATTAGTCTCACAATATAATTTATTTACACATTTCAATGAAAATAATCTAATGTTTATTATGTTTTTATTTAAGGTTGTTGTATGACAGAGTGTTGCGCGGGACTCCGTTGTCTAACAGATTCCGTTTCGTGTCTTCCGCCCACTGCAGCGGAATGGCAATTGCTTCGGAACGGGAATCAGTTAGACAGCGATTAGTCGATAGATTCATGTCCACCGGCAACACAGAATGTCTGCATCTTTGGGCGTATAATACCCGACCAGTAGGGTTAGTTTCTCATTCTTTGTTCATCTAATCTCTGTTTCTTTTGTGTATAGCAAAATTTTCATATAACCTATTGTTTTTATTTATAGAGCACACTGGTTGCTGCTTGCTATCAACCCTATAAGGGAAGTCGTGTATTATCTGAATTCGGTAAACGGTGAATGGACCAATTATCAGGCCATGAAGGACATCGTTGATTTGTAAGTGGGATCGTTCTAAATATATATTCGTGTATATTTATATATATATTTACTTATTTGTGGGATTGATCTAAACATATGCTTTTATATATTTGTTAATTAGATCAATACAAGTGTTCCGAAGTCAACGGGACGCACAGGTATCCCGAACTAAATCTAGCAACATTACTTGGATCCAAGTGCAGGTACATTATTTTTCACAATGTTGCTTATAATATATTTATGCTACTTGATAAAATAATGCACAACTATAGAATCTTATTTGTTTTTCTATGTAGTGTCCGCAACAGCGAAACAGTTACGATTGCGGATACTTTGTATTGAGGTATATAAAAGAAATCCTTCAGGCAAATCAATTAGAGATTCCGCTCACGGTATGAATTTATAACTTAAGATAATTTCATATAACTTATTACATTTAACTAAATGTATCATTCATATTTTTTGTTTGTTTTGTAGTACCTTGACGAATTCCGTGCCGCTACATACCCGAAACTTAAGTTGGAAGAAATAAAAGAGGATTTGAGTCATTTTTATATTAAGCACTTTTTCATGTAGGATTTGTGTCGATTTACTTACAATTTTATATAACATTATTGATGTTGTAATATATGATGTATATATATAATTTTGGATATTATTTTGGTATATATATTGTCTTACTGATGGCTGAAATAATATCGTCGAAAATAAATTACAGGTCAAAAATAAATTACAGGTCGAAAATATTACAGGTCGAAAATATTACAGGTCGACTGGGAGGATTAAATTACAGGCTGCACATTAAAAAACCTCACAAACCTACTAAAGCGCTTCTTAGTAAAAGCGCTGCCAAAGATTAATAAAAAAGAATTAAAAAAAAAACGCAACATACGAAAGCGCTTCTGTAAAAGCGCTCTTATAGGGTGGGCTTTAAGAGCGCTTTTTCCTAAAAAAGCGCTCTTAAAGGCCACCCTATAAGAGCGCTTTTCCAAAAGCGCTTTCGTATGTTGTTTTTTTTTTTTTTTAACTCTCACAGGGGGGGCTATAAGAGCGCTTTTCTGGAAAAAGCGCTCTTAAAGGGGGGCCTACGAGAGCGTTTTTTCCAGGAAAACGCTCTTATAGGGGGACCTACGAGAGCGCTTTTTCCAGAAAAGCGCTCTTATAGGGGGGGCCTACCAGAGCGCTTTTAGAAGCGCTTTTGTAGGCTACGCCAGCGCAGCCTTTAACAGCGCTTTTAAGCGCTCTTAAAGCCCAAAAAAAGCGCTCTTGTAGGGCTTCCTTGTTGTAGTGCTAAGATGAGAAATACTAGAATAAATTAGGGAGGACTATTATATAGTGTCTTGTTGGCTTAATGCGAATAAATATATTAATATCATAGTTTGGGTGTTTCAAATATATAATTTAGAATTGATGATCTCATAAGTATCAACCATATAATTAACTTTAGACGTCTAAAGAATGGATCTTCGGGTCCATTTTCTTTTTATGAACATATATTACATGATATTCAATATCAATTTTAATAATATATGTGATACTTATACAGGAATTTCTATATAAAATAAAATCCAGAAAACAAGATCTTAGTCTAATTAGTTGAGAAAATAATTTCACAAACTTCTGGTTGTGAGTAGAGACATATGCATGATATTTTAGTCGATGCAACAATTAATGTCATAAAAACGCAATTTCTCAAATTTTTATTTTCTTTTAGAAACACATAAAAATTGACTGGATTGAAGAAACTTCTGGTTCTTCAATACAAATTATTCGCATCATATTATATCCGAGATGACCCAATCGGTTTTATCAACGACACATTTAAGTGTAATTTGTAAACTATTGGTTTACAATGACGTGTGCTTCAATTGTACTAATATAAGTGTAGTACAAGCCCGAGGGAAAAGCCGATAGCTTTTCTATTATACATTTTATGTTCAAATTCATTTGTGTAATACAAAGATATTCAATACCTTCAATATAATTCATGTGAATTATCTATGACGAAAATATTTGACAAGACATAAAGAGAACACACAAAAAGAAAATATAAAGGATTAAAGTTCATTCGAATCTCGACTCTATCAGAATATGAGATTACTTTTGTGTGCCTTTAAGATGGACTAACAAATGTCATCCATACACTATACTTGTAAAAAGAAAAGAATAGTATAATTAAGATTTATATGAGAAATCTAAACACTATTATAACAACTTTAAAATATGTAGCAACTTTAGACTATTGATATATTCTTTAATAGATTGCAATGTCTTAATTCTCTTGTTAAAATATCAATATTTAGAAATAATATGAATAAAGAAATTGTATCAGCAAGACTGTTTGATATTAGGTACTACAATTGAGTACATAAATTAAACACCGATCATCCTAATTTTGGAGCATCAAGAACTAAATCTAATTTGTGTAATGATTGGCAATATATTCAAAACCAATATGATAGTATCCCATGATTAATAATTTTAATCATACACACGCATATGAACATATTATCATATAATTATCAAAATTATACAAAATCATATCATCAAAATTATATCATCATATAATTATGTTGTTTTACTATCCTTCAGGGATGTTTGATAAGATCTTCAGTAACTATATAAATAATTTGTTATAAATAATGATCGAAAACATATAATCATCCTGCCGGAATGCGTTAAAATTATTTGTGTTATTCTTCTGGAATGACAATCTTTTATGAGCAATATAATCATCCTGCCGGGATGTGTTAAAATTATAAATTTTTAGATCGATACAACAACAAAAATTTATGAAATACTTAAGGGATATTTTAATATTACTTTTGCAATATTTTTGGGATGCATGAAGATCATCCTCAAAATCATACCTCAAAATCATCATTCTGGGATACTTCAATATTTTTGATTCAATCATTTTAGAATTCGATAATATTATTGAAGCAATCATTTTGTTAATTTTTAACATAATTGATACAATCCTTCTAAGATTCAATAATATTATAGATGCGGCCTTTTAAAGGTGATTGAACGTTGAATTCTTCTGGAATTCATCAATTATTATAAACACAATAATCGATTAAACTCAATCTTTGAACAATAATTAGGAGATAGTTTAATATTAATCTTTATTTCTACAAATATCACATCACTAACTATTTACATAAACAAGGGTCAAGAAAAATTGTTCTTTGTGCAATCCTTCAGGGATATGTTATTAGTATAGATGCAATCCTTCTGGGATTCATTATCATGATGAAATTCTTCTAATATTATAGATACAATATTTTAAGGTGTGAGAAATCTTTATTTTAAAACTTTAACTCTTCCGGAATTACACATCACAAATGATCTTCATAGTGATAAAAAAATTTTTTGTGTGTGTGTAGTTCTTCAGGAACTCAATCACAATCACCATTTTTTTTTTATAATTCTTCAGGAATTATATATCAAACTCAATATTATCCTTCTAGGATATTTGATACGTTCTTCAAGAACTATATAACAAACTTAATCTTTAATGGATATTTGTTAAGTTCTTCAGGAACTATATAACAAACACGTTGTTTTTGTAATCCTTTAGAGATTATTGATAATTTAATAAGATATAATATCAAAATTCAACATGGATAATGAGAAAGTAAAATAATAAAATAATTAACTAATATTACCTCTAACAATTAGGGCTTCAATTTTTTTTTCAAGTTTGGTAGAGCTTCGTGCTGACAACGTGTTATGAAATTAACCAAAACAATATAGATGAAGGAGAGATGAATGAGAGAAAAGAAGAGAAAAAGTAATATTGTATTATCATCTTGTAAGTAGTTCGCTTTACATTGCAAAGTGGTCTCTATTTATAGGATATTAGGAAGGTGAAAAATCATAACCTTACTATACCACTTAATAGAGAATATGAAGATGAAAGATAAGAATATATATGGACATCCACAATAATATTTATTCATAATATATATATATATATATATATATATATATATATATATATATATATATATATATATATATATATATATATATATATATATATATATATATATATATATAATTAAAACCAATTGATATTTTTAAAATGATATTTTTAAAAGTAAATTTTACAACAGATTTATATTGCAATTTTAATTTTGTAAGCATAAATGGAATTGATCAGGAATGATGGCTTACGAAAGTTGAGTACTCGCATTTTTCGATGGAGATCTTCATATATATTATAGACCAAATGTAATTTCAATTGAGTTATATATTGAACTGCAATTTTTTATTCAATTGAAAATCCTATTAAATTGTATTTGACTAGAAAATTATATTATTCTCTCCAATAATGACCTTGCTGCTGTAGCTTAAAATGAGGTTAGAGGATAGTGAAATTCAAAAAAGTTTAATGACACAGGTACGTATAACAATTTCATATATACACTAGATTTATAAGTTAATTTAAAAATATTGAAAAAATATTCTATTTATTTATTTTTATGATGTTTGTGGAAATTTTGAAAAATAAATATTTTTTTTTGTTTGGGAAGAAAGATGGCCTAAGTCCAAAAAAGAAAAACGTTAAACAGGAATCCAACAAGGTACAACAATGCCTATCCTATCATCTTCCAACAGACGAGCAACAAAATTGAGCTCAACCGTATAATCAACAAAACTGCAAGATAAAACACATCCTTCATTAGCCAAGGCATCTGCGCACTTGTTTGCTTCCCGATAGGAGTGACTAACTTGAACATCCTCATGGAGATCAATCAATCGGCGAATTTGCCTTAGCAGAGCAACACCGTCTCCACTATTAGACGCACCTTTCATAAAAAAGAAAAATATGATTTTAACTAAAAGCGTGTAGAATGGTTTAAATTAATTTTATATTTTGAAGTGTTTTAAAATCAATCTTTTTTAATTTCATATAAAATTAAAAATTTTATATTAAAAATCAATATTTTTAGAATATATTTTTCCCAAAATTTTTTCTTTTTTGTTTTCAGGGGAAAAATATTTTTTTATTTTTGACTTTTTTTTATTAAAAAAAATGTTTTATTTTCAGAAAATATATTTTCTGACTTTTTTTAAAACTAATTTATATATTTAAACCAGTTTATAAAAAGAAACTGGCTCTGAACCGGTTTTAAACTGAACTTGAATTGTTTAAATTAAGTAGTTCAGTTCATTAACCATTTAAGTGGTTCAATTTTTTTATGGTGTAATGCAATTCAATTCAAGTATACAATTCAGTTAATTATATTTTTGAGCACCACTACCCCATTTGATGTTTTTTCTTCTTACAACTCCATCTTAGTAGGTGTCGAAAATTCCGAAATATTCCGAGACATTAAGTATGCTCCCGCTCCTCCATCCACAGAATTTTGTTTACTCTAGTGTTTTTTACTCTACCCTTGATAAACAAGGATTTTAAATGGCTCTCAATGCCTTTGTCCGACCTCTTGAAGAAACATTCTGCTCTTCGAAACAACTGTTATACATATGCAGTAACAGATTGGCCTGTGCTTGGCCATTTCCGCCTCGTGTACTTCCTCTTTTTCATCGACCTCAATTATTCTGGTCGTACTCAATTGGTAAAACAAATTCTACATTATAATTTATTCCTAAAGATGACTCAGAACCTAAGTCAAAGGTATCCATAAGCATATCATCTTCAGGAAGATGTTCTGGCACCTTCTCTTTTGGCTTCTCACCTTTTAGAGAGAATAACTTCCTCCTCACATGTTTATTCTCTTCCACCTCTTTGAATTGAGGCTCGTTAGTACTTAATTCGGTCATCATTTTCTCGGCCACTTCCTTCTTTTCCTATTTCCTCCTCTGGTATATTTTCCATTGGGAACGAGACATTAGATTCTTTCCTTTGTAATAACTCAACCCGTAGACATGTTGCCGGGAAACCTGAAACTTCTTTCGGTACTCCAAAGAAGAACCTTTGCCAATTTTGAAGTTCTTCCACTTCTTTTGTTCTTGATCTCCTCTCTCAATAGGCCTCCCCCACTTATCTTTTGGTGCATCTGCTGTAGCCTTGAAGGAAGCCTATTTCTTTGGGCGGAGGCTTTGCCTTCTTGTTGCTTCCTCATAGGAAGTCCCCTATTGCCAATGATTTAAGGGGTCTTAGTGTCCCTTCAATTGCACCTTTGAGTAATAATCTCAACCCTCTCGATGTTCTCCACAACTTTCCTATCATAGACACTACTGCACCTTGGGCATAACATGACCTCTGACTTTTTCTTCTGGCACCTATACAGTAATTTCACAAAAATCTCATCCTTTTTAGGATAAGAAATTTTCAATTGATCTTCCTCGCGATGATTTGCCTTTTCGACTTCCTTACTCAAAGAGACCATGTTCACCTCTATGTTGGGATAATTAGTGATCCTGATTTTTTCTAGTCGAACCCTAAGGCCCTTAGTGGCTTCAACCATGTCGACTTTAGTGGGCTCATTATAATGAGCATCATCTATCTGTAAAGGATTGGAATCAATCTTCATCTGTGATTTATCCTTTTCGCCAAACTTTAGCCTTCCATCTTTGATAGCATTTTGTACCAAATTCCTAAAAAGAAAACACTGTGAGGTCTTATGGCCTAGAAAATTATGGTATTTACAAAACCCTTTTTTCTTTCGTTGCTCTAAATGGGGTATCTTAGCACCAGGTAAAACTATCATTTGACCATCTTTGACTAGTAAGTCAAAGATCTCATCACATGTGTACGCCCAAGGTGTATGTTCTCTTAGGGAACTTATCACTTTTCTCTGATTCGACGGGAATTTTCCCATTTGAAGGTACAAACATTTTGTAAGAGTAGGAAGGCCCTTGTCTCAACCCGGCAAAATCAATTTCGCCCCCTCAAAACCTATGGGATCACTAAATGTCTTTTGGTAGTCATTGTCCATTACGATATAGGCTACCCTTTCTCTCCTATTGTTTTTATTTGATCTGGCCTTTTTAGCTCTCAGTCGTTTGACCTATCGAACTCTATTCGCTAGTTGGGCCATGTCTCTCGGGTATTGGGTGTCTAATTTCTTCCTGATGGAATAGTCTAAAACACTCGCCGCCATTTCGACTAACTCGTGCTCAGGCACTTGTGTAAAATATCTCGCCTACAATAAAACAAAATCTATTGAGATAGTTTTCTATTAGCTCATTAAACTTACGCTTAATGCTAGCCAATTCCTTAAGAACAATTTTCGATTGCTCCATGTAGAATTGTTCATGGAACAATCTCTCCAAGCGAGTCCAATCATAGATGGAATTTGTTGGGAGTGTGGTAAACCATGTGAAAGCATTCTTAGTCAGACTACTATGGAAATCTTTTATCCTTAAATTTTCATTGGTTGTAATATCCCCACCCTCGTTTAGATACTTGGCTATATGTTCGACAATTAATTCACTGGTGTCAGCGGAGAATTTTGTGAACTTTGGGACTTAACATCGACCATGACTTCCAAATTATTCTCTCCTGTGACGCCATCATTCTTAACCCGATGAATGACTTCGTCAGCATATTGGTTGCAGTTAACCATAACCACTCTTAGGACTTCTCTCTCCCTAGGTATTTGGGGCTCAACCTATGGGGTTCATCGTGTTGGCACTGCTCTACTTTGACCCTATTTGGTACGAATTGTTGGGCCTAGTTAATAATTGGATCCTCTTCTAGGATGCGTCCTTGATTTTTCTACCATCCATTCTCAACGGGGTTGTTAAATTGGCACCTTAGGAGCGCCAAAGAAATCATCAATGTGAGTTATTTGCGCTGCCAATTGCTGATTAGTCTGGGTGGCATTTTGTATTAAAGGGTTGAAATTGTACTCATGTGTTTGGTAAGCGTATTAACCATTTCATGGTAATTTTCATCCATTTGTTGTCTCAAAACTGCCACAAAATGGTTTATAAATGCGGGCAGTTGGGCAGAAAATCCTCCCTCTAGGGGTTGGGTATTTCAATCCAAAGTGTTTACGGTCGATCCCGACCCATGTAATGGTGAAAACATTGACTTAATATGTTCAGCAAATATCGATATATTATTGTGAAAATTCGCCATCATAGAAGTTGGCATGCCATATGGTTGTTCACGACCATTTAATGGCGTTGTGAATTTAGGCACATAAGGTGGCCTAACATTGCTAATCCCCACTGGTCTTGGGGTCGACGGTTGACCCTGTGTTCGAACTAGGGATAAAATTAGTCCGCTTTGCGCATTCGACGGGATTGTCATCATACTCGTTGTGAAGGGTATTGTTTCATAAAAGGAATAAATCAGTGTAAAGGTCTATGTATAAAAGTAAAAGGCGAGAAAAGATAAAGTTAGACAAGAAGGGTAAAGGATTTTTGATAGGAAAGGTAAATAAAATTGTAAATAACTTTGAATTTAAATAAGTGATTTATTATTGAAAAAAATGGTGTTTCAAACGTATATTCTCAAAGAGTCTCGTTTCTCAATACGCTAGATACTTTGAGTTTATTTTGAGTATAGTAAAATATTGAATACACTGAAAATCTATTCACTAAGACTCCTATATAATACTAATTTGACTACAATAGTCTTCTACTCCGAAGATGACACGTTTCCTTCTACATGTGTTTCGCCTCTTGCAAGTCTCCACGCGTCCTTTTCAAGGGACAATTAAGTTAAAAAATCCCGCCATTGGTCTATTTCGAAATTCGCTTCGTCAAAATCCAAGGATAAATGACTCAAAATATTTCTAAGTCCCAGATAAAACAATCAGCCTATCAGTGTAACAAGCTTCGCCAAATAACTTTGTCGAAGACACTTTCATTTCCTTTGAAAGTCACTCTTTCTTCATATAAATCAATCAAATTGATCTTCTTTTTTGGAAAGCGTCCAATTTGTAACCAACACACGCCTAAATCATTTTCAAACTAATTCTTGATTAATATCAAGTTATTTTATAATCCTTGTAAGTCAATTGCTTCCGAGCGTCGCCATCAACCTCAAAGCTTATTCTTGGGCTTCCTTACAATGAGAATTGATTTGCACACACACACACACACACACAACTTCCTCTTGGGATTTCATACAATGATTTTCAAGTCTTTAATAATTGTTTGTGTGTGGATGTTTACTTTGTGCTTATTTTGTTAAGATTATTCAAACATATGGATTCATCCCCATTTGACAAATTGTAAGACATTGAGGTAATTTTACCGCTTTCTTTATTTTTTCTTATATGCTTATTTGCTTTGTGTGTATGAATAAATGATGAACCCCCGTAAACTCTTGGTCCATATACCAAGCCCTAACCACTTTATTGTAAGTCGATCGTCTTGTGCATCACCATCAACTAAACCTAAGAATTCTCAATCCACATATTGAGCCAAACCCCAAGTTTTGTAAGTTGCTCGTCTTGTGCATCGCCATCAATCTTGCTTTTCAAACATCAAACTCTTTCATAATAAACTTTGACTTTGTCATGTGATCTCACAAATAATTTTCTCAAATAAATGCTAACACACTTAAAGCATATTCAAACCATTTCAAAAATCCTAAAATGAACAAAACTCATCAAACTTCCTTTTGTGCCCTTGCACTCTTTTTCTTTTAAAACCTTTTCAAAAAGAGAAAACATTGATCTGTTTTTGTAGTGGTGCAAAACTCTAAGAGCCCCCTAAGATGTAGGTTGAAGTGTTGATTATTTTCCACTTGAATGTGAGACATGCTTGTTGAGTCAATCCAAGTAAAGATCTCCATATTAAGATGATGCAAATACCCACTCCCTCATACTTGTGGATTTCATGTGGTGTTTCCCGCTCGAATGCGACGAAATGTCTTTCCCATTAAAAACAAACAAAATAAACTTTCGTGTTTCTTTTTAAGTAGAACTACCGATGCTCTGACTTCGCTATTGCACATAAGGGGTATGTAGGCACAAAATGCAACGTCTGGCGGAGCAAAAAAAATAAAAACTTCTCTTCTAATCTCTTCAATCTTCTTTTTGCAAACAAACCCTTTAGCCTAAACACATATTTTCAAAAGGATCTTGTGGAGTATCACAGATGTGAGAGGTGCCAATACCTTCCCCTTGTATAACTAACCCTCATAACCAAATCTTTTGTTTTTTGTTTGGTTTTATTGATATTTTCTCTTTCTTCTTTTGGAATTCATAAAGTCCGGTGACAACTCTTGCTTTTGCGAGTTAAGTTAAACAATAGTTTAATCTCCTAATTTTTTTGTTACGACATCCTGAACATGTCTTTATAAGTGAGAAAAATCTTCACTCTACAAACTTATTTGATAGGATTGAATGTGGCTTAACCAAATTTCTTAACCACACATGTGTTAAATGAAATAGACGTGTAACAATAGTGTATATATATATATATATATATATATATATATATATATATATATATATATATATATATATATATATATATATATATATATATATATATATATATATATATATATATATATATATATATATATATATATATATATATATATATATATATATATATATATATATAGGGTAATGCTAACGAGTGCCCCCGGGGCACTGGTTAAGAGATTAAAAAGGTAAGTTAAGCTTTATTTAATAAAGTAAAAAGATATGTTTTAACCCAAAATATATGTATTCAATACATTGAAAACATAAATAATTAGTTGTTTTAAAGAATATTGTGTGTTCAAAATGCAATGAATTTATGATATTTTCTTTATTTGGAATGCTTAACGAGTGCCCCGGGGGCACTCGTTAGCATGACCCATATATATATATATATATATATATATATATATATATATATATATATATATATATATATATATATATATATATATATATATATATATATATATATATATATATTCTCCTCGCACAAAAATGTAAGACACAATATATTCAATGGTGTTGAGATGTATAAATAACATGATAAAAAATTAAATAAACTACAATTTATTAAAAAAAAACCCAGAATTATGGGATCAGATACAAAAGATGAGCCTAAATTGATTCAATCCAAGCTTCTATCATACAAGAGACTATAATATATTACAAAAGATTCGATTTGATTAAAAGAATACAAAAGAATTGAAGGCTGAATCAATTAATTATTCTAATTCAAGCCAACTAATTGAGTGATGTACATAAATGGAAACATATGCTTATCTCATTTGGATCTTATCATATGCAAACAATAAACAAATTTAACTTATAACTAATTATATATATCTAAATTTACAATGGTAAACATTGAATAAGTATTCACCATTTTTTTAATCATTTTTTCCCCTCTACCTCCAACAAATTCATAATAACTGCATTTGTAGCATCGTTTAATAGTTCCGACCAATCCCTGAAAAAATAATATATTTAGTCACATAAAAAACCACATTAATTAACCCAAAAAAATTAAAATAAAAAATTAAATGATTATGCACTGATTGAGAATATAAAATAGTTTTCGCAGTTATTTAATAAAAATATATTATTTAGCTACGTCATATCAGTAATTTAAAAATTTCAGTCTGATTTAATAAAATAAATACTCGTGATCCGTTGATATGAGTCGGTACAATACCGGTTTTCTCAAAATAAAATAAATTGTTAGAGAAAATTAATATATACACATTATTATATATAATAAAAATATAAATGTACCTACCCATTGAATGGATCAAAGGTTAAGCCAACCGTGTTTTTTGCTTCTGCTAATGCAAATCTGAACCTTCTAAGCTCTTTCTGAGAACAAGTTCCGTCGTCTTTGACCATAAGTTGCGACGGCTTAACATCGAAAAATATCGGAATAACTCGTTTTTTTGTCTCCATGAGAAGAGCGAGCTCATGGAGACAGAACTTCGAGTCGCAGTATCGAGGAGAGAAGACAGCAACACCAACCTTACAACCGATGATACCGTTGTCGATATGACGATAGAGATTGTCTCCCGGTTTCATGTTCTTGCTATCAAGAAAAGATTTGATTCCCATGCTTGTTAGATCTTTGAACAATAACCCAGCTATGTTCTTCTTCGTGTCGATGCCGCGGTGGTTTATGAAAACTTGACATGTTGGTTGGATGAGTTTGTGGATGTAACGTTGCATGGCTTCTTGATTAAGCTACCTTTGAAAATTGAAAGTTTGTTTGTGTTTTGCTAAAAATGTTGCTTTAAAATTTGTTTTATATTGAGGTTTTGAGTAAATTTTGGTGGAAAATGTGTTTTTATTAGTTTAATTTTGAAGTTATGATTTCATAATAGAAGATTGTGTGAGGAACATCCAAGAAAATACTGGGAATTTGGAGGGAGAATACCGAAAGAACAAAAAGAGAATAAGTGTTTGAATTTTAGGACTGTGTTGGTTTCATGTGTTAGAGTACCATAATTGTACTCCTTCTTACACGTACGGCAGTGGTTATTTTTGGATGTGTCTATAATGTTTTTAATATTTCTGTTTGTTTAAATGGGTTATTGGTAATTCAAATATGCCGAAATGGTTGTTTTGATTCAATTTTAGGGGGGAAATTTGTAGGTTGCTTCCTTTGAGGAAAATCAGGATAAATTGATTTTGGAGGCTAAAAAAAGTAATACAAACATGGTGTT
Source organism: Vicia villosa (assembly GCF_029867415.1). Classification (NCBI taxonomy): domain Eukaryota; kingdom Viridiplantae; phylum Streptophyta; class Magnoliopsida; order Fabales; family Fabaceae; genus Vicia; species Vicia villosa. The sequence continues at coordinate 234,942,429 of NC_081180.1, read as the reverse complement.
GCAAGAAATGAATGGATACTTAAATATCCTAATTGAAAGAGACATTCGATTTTAGAGGTTCAAAAAATTAATATTATTAGAGTTTGATGTAACTCACCTTTATAAAATCGATTTTAAAATTGGCTTGTTGGGTGAGGGGTTAGTGCGTGAATATTAATGATGGGTGTCATATGATCCGATAAATAGGCTTTAATACTATATTAGAGTTTGACTTAACTCATCTTTACATAATTGACTTTAAAATCGGTTTATAAGCTGAGGGATGTCCCTTTATATAAATTATTTTCAAGCTTTATCTCTAATCAATGTGGGACTTAGGATATTCCTAACAAATACAAACATGGTGTTGTTTAAACATTGTGTTGGCAAAACAAGCACAACTACTCCAACATGTTTGTTTTGTCAACATTAGTTTTTCGGATCAACCCATGGATTTAAACTCTCACTGTCTACTATGTTCATCCCATTCCACCCTTTGTTTTTACAGGCACAAATATTTGTAAGAACAAGAATGGTTCTACATCTGGCCTTAGGTTTTGATAATAACTTTACATGTTATCTTAAGGAACAATTATACACTATAAGTTTTCGTTCTAGTGTGTGAATTTTTTCTTGTAGGTTATGACTCTGGTAAAAAGGCATGTGATGTCATCAGGTTCTAAACTCAACACTCTAGAAGAATACTAGTGTTGTGTTACAATGAAAGTTATGATTCTGGAATGCTACTTATGCAACGGTTCCAAGGAAAGTCAGTACAAGAGCTTATGATCCTGACTTTATAAAGGGAAGCTTTGGATGCCTTTGAAAGCTTTACTTATGTGTCTTATATTCTGAAGATGATGAAGACGAGGTTCTGCTGAATGAGTTCTAAAGATCTGAAGACATCGCTTCTGAAGACCAAATGCTGAAAACTCTAAAGACAAAAGTTATGTGAACAAGCGCCGGAGACTCAAAAACTTAGGTTTGAAGATTCAAGTTCTTATCATCTACAACATGCTCTAATCAACATACAATCAGAAGCCTCGGAAGACTTAGAAGATCAAGTACGACTTGCATGTGATGGTGAGCATAAAATTACTAATATAAACTATGACCTCTACTCTTATAGGGTGGCGTAAGGAAATTCCAACCTGTACTTATTATCTACCATTCTCAACATAACCGTTAGGGACTTTACATCTATACTTTTCATTCCATATTCTACCCTCCAACGGATCTATCCTTCTCTATAAAGGAAGCAATTGGAAGAATTTGAAACCAAAGAATTAGTTCTACAAAACTACACTAAATTGGTACACAAACTCTGTTAGAGAAATCTTTATATAGTTTTGTATTTTAAGCAAGGATCTTTTGTTCGTATCTTGCTTGTCAACACTTTTGTGTTGTTGTACTTAAACATTGTTTAATTTGCTTATTAGAAGCATCTTGTAATACAAACTTGTAATCAACTTGGTTGATTGTTTTCTTGGGGGACTAGGTGCTAGTCAAAAGTCCTGAGAAGATTGTTGATGCCCTCAAGTGGTTTCACGATAAGGATCAGTTGATCTTGTTGGGATTGTCAGAAAGGTTGATCGGAAGCTTATTGTGGTTGTTTCCTTGATAAGGATAGGTGCTAGTCGGAGTCTCAATAAGGCATTGGTTGCGGTCAGTATGGTTGTTTGTAATAAGTTTAGTTATAAAGGATTAAGTCCTTGTTGAGAAGTCAAAATCCCCTTGGCGGGTGGACTGGAGTAACTTCATTAACAGTGAACCGGGATAAAAATAATTGTGTTCATCTATTTTTATTCACTTGTTAACTTTGCTTTTTAGTATCGAAATAAGATTATATTAGGTGCAGCCCAATTCAAATCCCCCTTTCTTGTGTTTCTCGAACCTTCAATTGGCATCAGAGCTCTCATTCTAGTTTTATACACTTAACCGTATCAAATAAAGATCCAGAAGAGTTTCAGTAACACTATGGCTGAGCCTACAGCGCCACCAGTTATAAATGGAAGAGATCACTACAACGCTATACCTCCAATCTTTGATGGAGAAAAATTTGATTAATGGAAAGATAGAATATAAAGTTTCTTTCTGGGCTATGGTATTGATTTATGGGATATGGTAGTTGATGACTACGTACATCCCGTTGATGTCAAAGGAAACAAAATCGAAAGAAGAAGAATGAACGACTAACAAAAGAAGGAGTATAAGAATCATCACAAAGCTAGAACTGTTCTGTCGAATCCGATCTCTTATATGGAGTATGAAAAGATAACAAATAGAGACTCTGTCAAGTCTATATTTGAATCCTTAAGAATGACTCATGAAGGTAATACGCAAGTTAAAGAAACCGAGGCCCTTACCTTGATTCAAAAATATGAAGCCTTCAGAATGTAGGATGACGAAATAGTTGAGACAATGTTCTCAAGGTTTCAAACCTTAATTGCAGGACTAAGAGTTTTGAACAAAGGATATTCAACCTCAAATCATGTGAAGAAAATTATCATAATCTTTCCATCTAAATGGAAGCCTATGGCAAACGTGCTCAAGCTTGTAAAGGATATGAACAACACTTCTTTAAAAGAACTAGTGAGTTCTTTAAGAAGTCATGAGATTGAGCTAGAGCAAGATGAACCTCAAATGAAGGTAAAATCTATTGCGCTCAAATGTGTCAGAAGCTATGAGATGTCCAAAACTCTTCAACCTGAAGTGATCGAGGATTATGAAAAATCAAGGCCACAAGTTCAGAGGAAATAGAAGAACTAATGGTCGCTTCAAATCTACTTCTGGTCAAAGGAAGTCTAGAGGCAAAGATGTCATTTGTTATGAATGCAAAGGGCCAGGACACCTCAAGTACGATTGTCCTAAATTACAGAAGGACAAGTCGAAGAAGAAAGCTCTCAAAAGCAAGAAGAAAGGGCTGATGGCAACTTGGGAAGATTCTGACTCCTTAGAAGATGAGTCTCAAGAAGGGGCCAACGTAGCTCTTGTGACATTCGCAGGGACTTCAGAAGTAGAAATCTCTTCAGAAGACAAAGTAGCCTCAAAATCAGGCGAAGAAGAAGTAATCATCAAAGAGGTATTTTCTGATTTTTCTCATTTAGAATTATCCACGTCCTTGACTGAAATTCAAGAAACACATGAGTTACTCAAGATTGAATTCAAGGAACTCAAAAAATCCCATGAATTTATATCTTCTGAAAACAACAAGCTCAAAGAAGATCTCTTTGTTTTAAATGAACACATTTTCTTTCTTAGAGATGAGAATTTTGTCCAAAAAGGCATAAGTGCTTCTTCAGAAGCTTCTGAGAGTATTGATGATGTCATTAAGAAATATGACAAAGCTTTTCGGAAATTCCTAGCCAAAAGCATAGGGATAAGCACAATTGTTTCTATGATCTATGGGGTAAGCAGAAATGGGACAAATGGTATTGGTTCCAACTCCTATGATGAATCTAATTCTGATAAGGAAGACAAACTAAATACTCTTCAGTCCTATTTTGTCTCTGCTGAGTCGATGCCAAAAGATAAAGGAAAAGAAAAAGAGAAATCTGATTATAATCCTAAGGAAAAACCTCTGGCTAAACCTTCTTGTTTTAAAACCTATAAATATGATTATTCTGTCGTTAAACGCAAGTTTGTTAAAAACTAAAGGAAGTCTAACGAGAGAGGACCCAAGAAACTATGGGTACCCAAGAAACAAATAATATATGTTGTAGAGATTCTGAGTAGAATAATTGAGACACCTATCAAGACTCATGGATTCTAGCTATGTTCTACACACACAGAGAGAAGAAGGCATATGTTCCAAAGCCTAAAAGGCATACATTCTTGTCTTCATATGCAAAACACAAGTCGTATATATAAAGGTATGTATTTATTTAACCTCTGAATTGATAATGTTAGTCTAGTAAGGCTCTTCGTTATCATAAGTATCTCTGGTTGATATATTTTCCTGAAAAGAAATTCTTTACACTATTGAAACTATAGAGCATATTTCATTAATTGTGTTGTCAGGAAAATGAATGGTTAGTGAGTCAATGCAAGACAACTGTCTTTTCTGAACCACGCCTCGCATTTAATGCAACGTCTTAGAAGTTGAGATTATTTTGGGATTAGGTTTTAACATCATTACATTTTTCTTCCTATCATATTTTTTACTATTCAAAATCCTTTTTCATTATTAATCTCCTTAATCCACTATCTTCGCACACGTCTTATCATCATCCCACTTCATCACCCTTAAAACACCTAATCTCTCACTCAACCCCAAAGTTTGTATTGTGTAAGTAACTCGTTCTCTTCATCAAATGGCCATTCATCAACAACTTCCTCAAGCAAATACTCCCTCCGGTCCCATTTATAAGAAAAAATTCTCTTTTTAGATACATTGAATAAATAATGTATCTAGACAGTATGTTGTTCAGATACATTATTTATTCAATGTATCTAAAAAGAGAATTTTTTCTTATAAATGGGACCAGAGGGAGTAATAATTTCCCTGAAATTCAATGTGTCATCCCTATATCTAAATTATTTGTTCTTACTGAATCAATTATGAATTTTGAAAACCTAAGGGAAAATGGTTTTGATCTCTCTGAAGATTTAGTGTTCCAAGGATGGGAAACCTTCTTTGACATTCTAAAAGGTCCTACTCTACCAGATTTAGTAAAGAAATTTTGGGTAATGGGGAAAGAATCAAGAAAATGTATTACTGCAAATGTGGTTGAAATGGATGTATACATTATTGAGAAATCAATTTCTTAGTTACTCAATCATTATGGAACAAGGTTAAAATGTTGCAACCTAAGAACACCAGTATGAGAAAACGAAAAACCGTCAACTTAAGAATCTTCAAGACTGGTAAGAGCTTCAAAATGATTAAAGATCTTTATCCTCACCTCAGCGTATGGGCTTATATCATTCAAGAATTCGCCTTTCAAAAGCCCTCTACCAGCTCTTTTCATAAAATGAACGGTGATGAGAAAGAAATGCTATTCGATATAGATTGCAGGAAAAAGATTAATCTCCCTCTTATACTTTTTAAGCATTTAAGGAACTCGCTCAAAAGCTCTAGATTTGATGTGGAAGAACGTACCAGATGGATTCCTCTGGGTAGACTCTTTTTTGTTATTCTCGCTAACTACATGTTAGTAGAATCTCTTTAGAACTCAAATATGATGGATCATCTGTCTTCAAGTTATGGGAAACTCCTCGATGGAATAAACCTAACTTCCTTAATCCCCTAATTATTCCTTCTCAAGAAGTGTTCTTGATAGAATCAACATTGTATCATCCGCCGAACGTAGAAGAATGGTATCTTTTCATATCAAATCTCTTCTCAGCTACTTAAAAATATGTATCTCAAAGAAGGAATCACCTAGAATTTCTCCTGAAGTAATGGTATCAATTGTTCTTGATCCTCCTGAAATCTTCTCTTATAAAACTATCAAGAGTATTTATGCTATTGCATAAGCCTAGGGGTATGATGGTCGACTTCCAACATTCTCTGAGGTTGCAGCCTAACTTCGAAGGAAAATAGAAACTATCCACCAGAAAGACGAACTTGAGCTCTCCTCAAGTATGGACTTGGACAGTTCATCTGATAATGACTGTTTAGATTCTACTGCTTTACCATAGGATGTACCTGTTGGATCACGGTTCTAAAAAGTTTTCCACCGAAGAAATTACCGGGTCGAGTCGCGGACTAGGTCACTCTCTTTAAGACGTTTCGCGGTACTGCCCAAAATTATGCAAAGCAGTCGAACTACCGCGCCGCCTCCAGGATAAAACAGCCCAGTTCTATATTGTACGATTACTATTTGCACGATAGATAATCGGTCTAGAAATACACCTTCAGATGGTACTAAGACCATTCAAATATGGTATAAATACCATCTTAGTGTCTGGTTTGACCAGTCGTAGTAATTTCTCAAACCAAGAGAAATCTCAATAATTATCTAAAGAGAATCCAAGAAAAAATTATACTTGAAAATTTCTCAACTCAAACGAGGAGAAATTAACATTATTCTCTAAGGAGAATTCAAGAAAATACTCGGAAAATTCAACGAGTAGAAAGAAAGGGGGAGAAGTTGGCGCTTCGACAATTCGAAAGACGCGGAGTTATGAGAGTGAGGAATGAAAAACTCAAAATAAGTTTTTGGTGTGTTTTGGAATGAAACATGTGACTTCCTTATATAATGAAGTAAACTAGCCAAGATTTCTAATCTAAGCAATGTGGGACTAGGGAGTTTTTTCAACTAACATACAATGTGGGACTTTAACTTAATGAACTTTTTCAATTCATCTCACTATATTGGAATATATACATAATATTCCAACAATCCCCCACTTGAATTTAAAAAAGTGTTTCAGAAGTAACGTTAAACGTTTCTAAGATTGTGCATAAGCAGAGGTGTCTACGACTTGAACCTTTGCGTAGCAAGTAGGATTCCGATTCAACAAGAGTGACACAATTGTCTTGAACTCTATCTCAGACATCAAATTCACACACAACCTTTTATTAAGGTGTATTCTAATAGCCCGTGCTTTAATGGCCTTGCACGTGTATCCCAGTTTAGTGAAGGCTCTAGGAATTCTGCCTCGAGATTCCATAAGAACCGGCCTAAGTTCTACAATCACATAGGTGAATCTATCAAGAGTTCTCCTGTAGCCTAGGTACTCCCTCATATAGAGTATAGATCTCATTATGAGTTTCTATTATCTCATCCTCTTATTACTTCAGGATTCATGCTTCTCTCATTTACTCTAGCATGATCGCCTCATATTACTCACAACTTGTTATTACCCATTGAACCTATTTCTTGGGATCTCCAGTCATTTAGGTCGGGTTACCATCATGAGCAAATCATTTCTTTATAGGCATTAGTCCCATTTTTGGATATATTATGGACTTTCTCTCTAGCTAACCCTTTCGTCAAAGGATCTGCTAAGTTTTCATCACTGCGTACATGATCCACTCTTACAGCTCCTTTAGAGATACAATCTCTAACAGTGTTGTGCTTTCTTCTAATTTGACGTCTTTTACCATTATAATAACGGTTCTCAATTTTTGCAATAGCCGCGGTACTATCACAGTGGATCAACACAACTGGAATAGGTTTTTCCCATAAGGGAATCTCAGCTGGCAAGCATCTTAACCAACTTGCTTATTCACTATCATTTGCTAATGCTATCATTTCAGACTCCATCGTGGATAGTCTATTTTTTTGATTTCCAAGATACAGCTCTTCCGGCTATACTAAATATATAGCCACTAGTAGATTTGGAATCATCTGATAAGGTGTTCCAATCTGCATCATTGTACCCTTCTAGTATAGTAGGAAATTTCTTATAATGTAGGCCGAGATCTATGGTCCTTTTAAGGTACCACATGACTCGCTCAATAGCTTGCCAGTGCTCGTTACTCGGTCTACTCGTAAATATGCATAACAATCCTACGACATATACAATGTCGGGTCTAGTACAATCAGTGGCATATGTAAGACTGCCAATGATGCTCGCATATTCAATTTGTCTCACACTTTCACAAGTGTTCTTAAAAAATTTCACACTTGGATCATAAGGTGTGCACACAAGTTTACAATCAATGTATTTATATTTCTTTAAGATCTTCTAGACATAGTGTGATTGATCCTAAGAAATTCCTTGCACGGGTCTCGTGATCTTGATACCAAGAATCTCGTGATCTTTCATATCAAAGTTGTTACTCAACAATGATTTCACATCATTAATTGTCTGAATGTTTGATCCAAATATGAGTAAATAGTCTACATATAGACATATGATAGTGTAAATGCGATTCTCAAGTTTGTAATAAATGCATTTGTCACTTTCATTCACTTTATACCCATTCGATATTATTAAGTTATCAAACTTTTCATGCCATTGTTTAGGAGCTTGCTTTAATCCATACAGAGATTTGTCTAACTTACAGACCTTGTTTTTCTTGTCCATGGATCACAAACCCTTCTGGTTGTTCCATATAGATTTCTTCTTCTAAGTTACCGTTTAAAAAAGCAGTTTTAACATCCATTTGGTGTACTATTAAATTATAAATAGCAGCAATTGAAATAAGTACCCTAATGGATGTTATTCTAGTGACAGGAAAGAAGGTATCGAAGAAATCTACATTTTCTCGTTGTCTAAAATCCTTGGCTACAACAAGCCTTGTATTTATTAATAGTTCCATCAGGTTTTAGTTTCTTTTTCAAAACCCATTTACAACCGATTGGTTTGCAACCAGGAACCAAGTCTACTAAGTGCCAGGTCTTGTTAGATTCCAGAGAATCTATCTCATCATTAATAGCTTCTTGCCATAAGTCTGCATCCAGAGATGACAAAGCTTCTTGAAGATTTATTGGATCTTCTTCTACATTATAAGCCGCATAGTCAGGCCCATAATCTTTAGAGACTCTTACTCTTTTACTTCGTCGAAGTTCTATTTCTACATTTTTGTTGCTTTCTGTGCTTCTTATCACAAGAATGTGACTCGATTGAGTGCCCCCACTATTTCTCAATTTGAAGGGAAATTCGTATTCATAGAAATCAACATCATTTGATTCTATGATCGCTTTTGCATTTAGGTCATAAAATCTATATGCCTTACTGTTTGCTGCATATCTAATGAATACATATTCATATGCTCTACTAGCGAGTTTAACTCGTTTCGGATCCGTATTTCTGACATAAGCCAGACATCCCCAAGTTCTCAAATAAGACAAGATTGGTTGTCTTTTCTTTAATATATCATAAGGAGATATATTACTCTTTGACTTGGGAACTCTATTCAGGACATAACAAACAGTCAATAAAATTTCCCCCACTAATGAGGTGCAGCACCAAACTTCATCATAATTGCAACAAATAATTTAGTAAGAGTTCTATTCTTTGTTTCTACTTTACCATTTATTTCAGGGGAATATGGAGCAGTCGTTTCATGTACAATTCAATGTTGTTTATAAATTTTTTTAAATAAACTAGAATCATACATATTACCTATCACTACAAATTCTTACTAAATCATTTTCAAATTCTTTACAAAGTTTTTAAACTTATCAATTTCATTCATAAAAATATCATTCTTTATGATGATGGTGTACAAATCTACCCCAATAAATTGACTAAATATTTCCTTATTTATAAGAAGAAGAAAAAACATAAACATGATTCTTTATAATATCAGAAGTATACATGACATTCTTCAAGATTAAAGTCTTTTCATAGGTGGACCATGTTCCACTTCTCCAATATCGACAACATTAGTGGTGTGGGTATCTCCCAACAACACTTTCTTATCTTTAGTATTCGTGTATGTTTAAAACGTAACACGATCATAATAAACACGACGAGAGACGCCTGTGTTTATCCACCAACCATCAGATCTATCAACCATGTTGATTTCAATGATCATATGAATAAATTTTCCATTAGCCAGGTTATCCCGTGCATTACGGGCTAAACCAAGTTCAAGCATTACAAGATACATTTCTTAGTCATATGACTTGGTTTTCCACAGTTGAAACAAAAGGAAAACAACGTCATTTCTTTGAGGTGGTGTTGTTGTCTAGTTGGAGCAACTAGGGCCATAGAAGGGTCCCCATTCTTAACTCGGATCACAATATTGCAGTTCTAATTCTATAATGATTTGCCATATGGCTTTAGAACCACACCGAATTTATTTTTGTTGTTTAAAACAACCAAGACTTTTCTATTTAATCAAGTCTCTGATATTCTTCTTTAATGAGAATAATCAGTCTCTTAAAAAATTATTTAATTTTCTAACAAAGCATAATTCATAAAAACTTTCAAACCAGGGGTAGTTTATCAATAATAAAAGAAATTCGAATTGCTTATAAATACATACCTTCAGTGATGATCTTATAAGCAATCTTTTGAAGTTCGTGACTTTGAGATTCTACGGACCTTTTAACTACCATCGGATACTTCACGTAACTGCGAAAATCATTCTTCTCTTCTCCAGCTTCTTCAATATCATACTTGTTTTTCAGAGCCTCTTAAACATATTTTGAAGTATCACAGTTACTGTAATAGTTATACAGATCATTTGTGATTCCATTCAGAATGTTATAATCATTCTTTCTATAAGGTGATTTCTTTCCTAAGCTGTAAATTATTCGCTTTAATCTGTGCAGCAGATTCAGCTTCAACACTATTACGTGTTCCTTTTGAATGCTCAGATTCTTACAGTTAGTTTGTTCGGTTGATCCAGAAGGAGCAACAAAATGTCCTCGGTCAGAATGTTAGCTATAATTTTCAACATTAAGAAGAAAATCATCATATGTTTTGCTAACATTTGAAGTGACATCTCTCAAACATGAACAGTTTTTCAAAGAAAGTATCCACAGAAGTACCAATAATTTCTTCAGTAGTCATGGCAATTCGAAACGTCTTAAAATTGTTGGATCACGGTTCTAAAAATTTTGCCACCGAAGAAATTACCGGGTCGAGTCGAGGACTAGGTCGCTCTCTTTAAGACGTTTTGCGGTACTGCCCAAAATTATGCAAAGCAGTCGAACTACCGCGCCGCCTCCAGGATAAAATAGCCCAGTTCTATACTGTACAATTACTATTTGCACGATAGATAATCGGTCTAGAAATACACCTTCAGATGGTACTAAGACCATTCAAATATGGTATAAATACCATCTTAGTGTCTGGTTTGACCAGTTGTAGTAATTTCTCAAACCAAGAGAAATCTCAATAATTCTCTAAAGAGAATCCAAGAAAAAATTATACTTGAAAATTTCTCAACTCAAACAAGGAGAAATTAACATTATTCTCTAAGGAGAATTCAAGAAAATACTCGGAAAATTCAACGAGTAGAAAGAAAGGGGGAGAAGTTGGCGCTTCGACAATTCGAAAGACGCGGAGTTATGAGAGTGAGGAAGGAAAAACTCAAAATAAGTTTTTGGTGTGTTTTGGAATCAAACAAGTGACTTCCTTATATAATGAAGTAAACTAGCCAAGATTTCTAATCTAAGCAATGTGGGACTAGGGAGTTTTTTCAACTAACATACAATGTGGGACTTTAACTTAATGAACTTTTTCAATTCATCTCACTATATTGGAATATATACATAATATTCCAACAGTACCTTCTCCATTTTGCTCGAAACTAATTCTTCTCTGTAATATCATCCAATCCTCCATAAAATCCTCCATCTGTAACCCTCAACAAGTTACATAATTCTTAAAATCACTGGATGATGATATCTCATCAAAGTCAGATGGTGTTGTTATACTCACGTCTGATTCAGAAGAGGAACATGTCTTGAGTCATCACACGGAATCATATCAATCAGATATACCTGAATTGAGTTCAATTGATTTCACCTTTGATTCTTCATATCCTTCACCAAAAACTATCACTTCAACCAACCCACCTGTCTCCACACTTGGAACAACACCTGCTCAACAAAATCCTCTGATTTCAAAAGTAAGTCTTTATGTTCCCGTACCATAAACTTTCATAAAGCTTCCATCCAACACTTTCTACAGCATCCCAAACTCCTCCTATCATCCTGAATTCCGATGAACTTATGTTTGTCCACCTACCTTCACTGAGTTCATGGAAAAGTTCCAGCAAAATGCTTTGCTCACTCTTCAACATAGCGTGGAAAGTTCATCATATAGTATGGATCCTGAAAGGACTGAAGCTATATGGCTCAACATCAAAATATGGATGGAGATCAACTCTGATATCATGAAATGCATATGTCGTTAAGAGACTGAGAAGAGTTTTGAAGAATGGTTAAATATCTTTTAAAATCCTTCGTGGAGTTTACCTGCTCTGGAGGTTTCTGTTTCCAAACTTGAACAACATGTTGCTGGTGTTACTACTGAAGTTGTTGTTGCAGATGCTCCCGGTGTTGAAAGATTTCAAGCTGATGATCAACCTTATGGTTCTGCTATGGTGTTGACTGAAGGTCAAACTTCTGTCTCTAAGAGTAAATAAGCCATGGTGATTAAAGACCAACCATCTGGGCTGAAGGTTGTTTTGGAAAAACAGCAGGAAAAAAATCATCTCATCCATCAACGCTTGGATAAGCAGGATGAAACGATTGGTGCTCAAGGTGCTGAGTTTAAGCATTTGTCTAAATTATTGAAGGAGTTTATGGCCAAAATGGAGAATAAGGTTTCTTAAGCCATAGACTTTTGTATAAAAACTTAAGAATATGTTTTCTTTTGTTTCCGAAACAATTGTGTCTTTATCCCTTCTCTTTCAATGAAAAACTTTTTGTCTAGTCTTTAAAAGCCTTTTTGATAATGACAAAGGGGGTCAAAAAGTATTGATTTTGATAATGTCTAATCTCATGCTCAAAGCCCAAACATAATTAACATGATATAAAATGCTAGTAATCCATGTTCAATGTTTGACTCAGGAACTTTGTAAAAGTTCACGGGCTTTAATAGACATGTAATTTGACTAAGCTATTAGAAGATCATCACCTGGTATAAGACCATCTAGAATTAGAAGATCGTAAAAATTTAGCATAATAAGAAAAGATCAAGATGTTGGCATCAACAGATGTAATCAAGATCAAGGATGAATAAAAGTTGCTCTGATGAGCTAAAAACTTCTATTAGAAAATATGTCGTTGTTTAGAAGTTATGAACTGTCTAAAATAAATCTTAATTTGTTATTCTACTTCTCTTGAAAGTTATTTCTGCTCTGACATTGTGGTATGTTCGGAAGTTATAACCTTTCTGAGAAAAGAGATTGTGAACCTACGCTTTGATATTATGCAAACTCACTGTGATTAAATACATGTGTGCGTTGATAAAAAGTATGTTTCAGAAGTTGTGAACTATCTGAAAATATGGTTAAGAGACATGTTCTAAGACATGGTCAAGAGACATGGTCAGAAGAAATATTCTAAGACATAGTCAGAAGACATGTTCTACGACATGGTCCAAGACACGGTCAGAAGACATGGTCTATAGACATCGTCTAAGACATGATCAGAAGACATGGTCCGTCAGGAGTTGGTTCAAGTTTTGAACCTTCTAATGATATGATGCTTGGCACCTTATGGTGTGTAATAAAGCTTCTGGATAACCAACATTATAAGTTCTGACGTTTGATGCTTGGCATTAAGAAAATAACTGAAATAGGTTATGATACGCATGATGTTCTGATAGTACGTCTGGTTCTGAGATGAAGATACGACAGCTCTAGTCAGACTCTAATGAGACGTCAATGGTGAAGTATTCCTTCACTATAGTTCATTTTGTACTTCAAAATTTATTTTGTGAATCTTGGGCTCAGGGGGAGACTCTGAACAAGCTTAAATGGATTTTAAAGTATTGCCAGATTCAGAGGGAGCTGGTTAGCTTGTCTGAATTTGAGTTTCATGGTGATTACCCAGTATAAATTATTCAATCAAAATACATGGTTTTGTCATCATAAAAAAGGGGGAGATTGTAAGAACAAGAATGGTTCTGCATCTGGCCTTGTGTTTTGATGATAACTTTACATGTTATCTTAAAGAACAATTATACACTAAAGGTTTTCTTTCTAGTGTGTGGCTTTTGCATTGAAGGTTTTGACTCTGGTAAGAAGGCGTGTGACGTCATTAGGTTGTGAACTCAACACTCAAGAGAATTCTACTGATTTGTTACAATGGAAGTTATAATTCTGGAATGCTACATATGCAATGGTTCCAAGGAATGTTAATACAAGAGCTTCTTATCGTGACTTTATAAAGGGAAGCTTTTGAGGCCTTCTAATTAAAGATTTACTTCTGTGTCCCATGTTCTGAAGATGCTGAAGACGAGGTTCTTCTGAGTGAGTTCTAAAGATCTAAAGACATCGCTTCTGAAGACCAAGTGCTGAAGAATTTGAAGATATAGATTCTGCTGAACAAGCTCTGAAGACTCAAAGACTTAGGTTTGAAGATTCAAGTTCTGATCATCTACAACATGCTTCAATCAACATACAATTATAAGCCTCTGAAGACTTAAAAGATCAAGTACGCCTTGCGTGTGATGGTGAGCATAAAAGTACTAACGTAAATTATGACCTCTACTTATATAGGGTAAGGACAACCCAACATGTACTTCTTATCTACGATTCCCACCATGATCGTTAGGGAATTTACAGATGTACTTTTTATTTCTTATTCTACCCTCCAACGGATCCATCCTTCTCTATAAAGGAAGCCATTGGAAGAATTTGAAATCAACGAATCAGTTCTACAAAACTACACCAAAGCGCTGCACAAACTCTGTTAGAGAAATCTTTCTATAGTTTTGTATTTTAAGCAAGCATCTTTTCTACGTATCTTGTTTGCCAACACTTTTGTATTGTTGTACTTAAAGGTTGTGTAATCTTGCATGGTGAAATATATTTTTTTTATCAAAATATAAATTTTCTGATTTTACATAAATCTCATTATAACTTGTATTTTTATGAATCAAAACAGATATACAGAAACACATCAACAAACATTTATGAACCAAAACCAAAATGGCAAACATTATGAACCAAAAATATACATTATTACAACAAAACCAAAATAACACCAAAGTGACATACATTTTAAAGATTATTACCTCAAACAAGCAAACAACCAACATACAGAATTAATGTGCACTTGATTAATTATTCTAAAGGAAGCAAGATGCACACCATGAGCTGATGTTTTTTAGTGTCTTGTCTCTAAACACCTATAATTTAAAATAATAATAGTTGTTAATTAGTATAACATTTTGTGGAATATATGTAAAAACTCTTCCAAATTAAAACAAACAATACATTATGAATAGACAATAAAAAATATTTGCCTTCTTCATGATCATAACGAATAACATGCACATCATCGGTATCAATTTTTTCATATAAAGCATGAACATGTGTTGTGAAAGAAGGGGTCTCAGGAATATTAAGACTTAAATTTTTATTTTCATCATTATGAGGAATATGTTTTATTTGAAGAACAATTGACCATATATTGTCATTAGGATCACTGACATAAAACACTTGTTTTTATTAGGATTCCATGATGAGTAGTTTGTTCAAATAAGCTACCTTGTGAAGGCCTTATGTGAATCCTAACTCATCAATTTGTACACCAGTGTTAGTATTAATCCTCTTGCATTTAAATAAAGGAAATTTGAATACAACATAATCAATTTCATTATCAAATGTGAGCGGATAATTAAGTTTGAACTTCATCAACATTATTCAATGTATACAAATGTACTTGAAAAACTATATCCCGAGTCATTGAGTTAACATTTAAAATTTGAGTACCTCTTCCTTAATATCTTACATCATGACGAGAATTTGGAATTCCTATAGAGTCTTCTTATGAAAAATATTTGAAAAAAAATAACTTCTTATGTGACGTGCCTTTCAACGTTCGAAACTTCCGAATATTGATGATTCTTCGTATACTCTTTGAAGATCTTGAAGTATCACTTTATTGGATACATCTACCTTAAATAAACTGGACCATAAATTCTGATTTCCCAGGCTGGATAAACAACTAAGTGAACCATAATGTAAAAATTATGGAGAGAGATACATCTCCAATTGACACAATATTATTGTAGTCTCATCTTCTAACTCATCTAATTTTTTGTATCGAAGATTTTATTACAAGTAGAATTAAACAATAAGCATAGTCTGGTTATAGTTAACCTTTCAATTTTTAGTAAGATGCCATAGATAGTCACTCGTAGAACTTGTTGCATCAAGACATAAGAACCATTAGATTTTAAGCCAGTTAACTTAAGATCTTCCATTGATACAAGTTTCTTGATATTTAATGAATATACTCGGAACTTTGGTATGATGCAAACAATGGAAACAACATTTTTTAATTTTCTAGATAAAGTGTGACAAGTCGGTGGAAAATATGTTCTTTTCCTAATTCTTTCTGGGCAAACTCTTGTCGTATACCCGACACCACCATATCTAGACGCGAATTATTGCCATCTTTTGTTTTGCCTTGAATGTTTAGAAATTTATCAATCAAATTATCAGAAAAAAATTCTCTACATGCATCACATTAAGACATTGTCTTACATCGATGTTACTATATAACGTATCATACCCATGGACTTTTCTAAAAGAATCTCCTCGAATATCATAAATCATATTTTCGAGTTGATCATCGACATCTACATTAACTTCACGTCTATGTGCCATCACAAGTTTTTTATTCTCTTCACCATGTCACATCTATATTGTATAATGATGACTAATTCCATCACAATATATGTGATTGAATATTACTTTCTTTTCAAAAAATTGATATTCTTGCATATAACACAAGTACAATAAATTATTTTATGGTTGTTAGGAAGTCTTCTTTCTAAAATCCAAGAGATTCAACAACTCCTTTCTCATACACCAGACTTAATCTATTAAATTTCATCCAATTACGATTCCAAATACTTTCTAAATTTCAAATAAAAATCCTTGTAAAATCATACATTTTGAATGAAAACTTTGCTAAGTTCAAAACTTTACTAAGTCACATTATTAAAAACAACAACAACAACATATAACATTCTTAAAAATAAAAAAAAATAAAAAAGCAATCTCAATCTCACTCTCAATCACAACAACATAGAACATTAAAAAGTTTTGCTAAGTCACAAGAACTAAATAACAACAACATTGTTGAAGTATGCCTTAAAACCTTTGTTAATAAAGAGAAAGAAAATATATTGTAGATACTCTGGATTGGCTGCATTTTATGGTAAAACATATTTTTGTCTTTAGATGTCTTGACTGATGTCATGACATGCATGTGTAGTGTACTGTACGTTTTGTATGGTTAGCTAATACAAATTTTATTGGATGTCAAGTTGAATGTTGTGACATCAGTATCTAACAGCATGGGCTGTTATGTTTTCTGTTATGTTTCCTTATTAATCCCAGGCTATATTTTAGAAACTAACTATTGTGCTGATTGTATATCAGTAACAGAACGAGCCATGGGTTGATTTTTAGCACCTTGATATGTGAAAATTAGGTTAACTTAGTTAACCCTAATCTGTGTTTGTTAGGCCCAAGGCCCATGTTCTACCTATAAGAAGATTGGTAATCCTACTTGAAGAGGAAGAGATTTTTTCGTGAAGAATTCAGTGTGCTGCATTTTGAGTGTTGGGTTTTATTGCTCTTAGTGTTCTCTTGTGAGCCAAGCAATTGTCACTTTGATAATTGTATTGGAGTAGGGTGTTTTTGAGTTGTAATTTGTTGTGTCACTCTAAGCTTTTACGCACGAGTGATGTGTCCCTTGATTGAAGCTTTTAAGCAAGATCAATATTTGTTTGAAGTGTATCTTCATGTTGAATTTATTTTTGTCTGTTTGTTATCACTGCTGTGATTGAGGGGGAGTGAGTAGGAACGCAGGTCTAGTATTAGATTGAGATTGCATTGGGTATGTCTTAAGTGAGGGGTGTAAACTTGTAGTTTAGCTCTGAATTATACTGCTTATAGTGGATTTCCTCCCTGGCTTGGTAGCCCCCATAGTAGGTGATGTTATACACCAAACTAGGTAAACAATTCCATGTGTTCCTTACTGTTATTGTTTACTTACTGCTTAATTTAATAATCTATTCAGTAGTGGATGTCATAACTTTCGATACGACATCGATCGTCTGTTACTAGAATTTTCAATTGGCATCAGAGAAGGCACCCTGTCTGCCTATTTCTGGGTGAGATCTAGGGACAGTATATTCTGGTACTATGGACAAGGATAGAGGATTTGGTAATAGACCACCCATTCTGGATGGATCTAACTATCACTACTGGAAACCTTGTATGGTAGCCTTTGTCGCTACCGCAAAAATTAACAGAGTAGCCACTAACATATTTATCCTGAAAAGGAAGGGAATACCAGCAAACCACAGAACAAAACAACGGTCTCACGACCAGAGAAAAAGGGTAAGGGAGTCGGTTACGCGAGGGGAAGGTATTAGCACCCCTCGCGCCCATCGTACTCGATGGTATCCACGCTAGTATCTAAATCTATGGGTGTGTAACAAATCTACGCTAATCTGGACTAAAATGAATGCAGAATGTAGGGAAAAGAAAGGATTATGCTCGCACGGGCCCTACCCCGCTGTCTACGTATCTGTTTTGCAGAATCAGAGCTACCGTAGCTCGGCTAACTAGTTTTTGTTTGTTTTGTGTTTTTTAGGTGAACGAGTTACATTCGCACTCCGCTGCTCGACCTTTGGAGACTTATGCATGGGAATGGAGCAGAAATAACAAGCTCTTAAGAAAAGAAAATCAAAGAGTGAGGTTTGTGTTTTAAAGAATGCATGAGGAAAACCTAAGCTAAGGGGAAAAGCTTGCTACCTAATGTTATCATACAAAGGGTACAAGTCTAAACTAAACTAGCAACCTACAAGGGATAAGGGAAGCAAACAATAATGTCACACAAACGAGCTCCGCTCGTAAAGCAAACAAAACCAACGGTACTGACCGAATGGTAGAAAAGCGGTCCCGCCATAGCCAAGGGGAGCAACTCAACCTAAGTCAACCAAGCATTAGACCTCGCGAAAATGATCGGGCCATAGACAAGAGGGTGGACCCCTCTCAGCAACCAAGCCGTCACGGATCGTAAAGGAAAACGGTGTGCGCGTACATCGAGCATCAACGTCGTGCAACGCAAGCTATAAGAAAGACGGGAGTCCGGCTGCATGAACCCTTTTCCTGACATACTCGATAACAAGATCTTGTGTAGGTTCGGAAGCGAGCAACATGTAGCGTACGCATACCGAACGGACTCGATGAGCCTGGGCGTGGGTTGATTGCTAACCCTTTCCGCGTGCCTTCCATGAGGACTTAACAGAGTGCCATATAGGACTTATTACACCGTGACTCCCTGCCGCAAAGCACAAATGTAAACACACCAACAAAAACAGAGCCTCTTTCGAGGACTTGGCCAGATGCATGTCTAGGTCCTACTTCTCATGTTATAGGATGATGCGAGAAAGCGATAAAGTGCGAGAGAAATAAAATGAAACGGAATCAATACCAAATGGATGATGATCCGTAAACTAAAGCGAAGCAAAGCGAAGAAACTAAGATCCCCGCAAGCGAGCTAGCAAAGCAAAAGCAAATAGTCAGCACACCGATTAGCCATGAAAGCACACAAAGGTCGACATGCGCGTCGAGCATAATCATAATACACCTGCAAGAGGAACAAGCAAACCAAGCAAGCAGATATAAAGCAATAGGGATGTGTCTCCAGGATGAGAACACAAAGAGAATGAATGAAATTGTGTCCCGCAAGTAAAGCGGAACACTCATAGAGTAAGCATCGATCGGTGACTATCCAAAAGCCTTGCACACTAGCACACAAGTTAGAGATAACAAACATCGCAATCGGAATTGCGTTATTGCATTATAAGCTAAGAGAAAATGAACGATTAACACAAACACGAAATGGAAAACAAATGTCAAAGGGAAAACACACATGAATAAACTAAAATCAATCGATATCAATCATCTCATGAGATAGCACATTTCACAAGCTTTACATTGATATAAAGAACGTGCAAATCGGAGTTACGAGCCAAAAGATATGAAAGATTGAAGTTAACAAGCAAAAAACACAGCTATGCGTCGACCTGCAGACAACATGCGTCGACCTGAACAGGGAATGCGTCGACCTACTGGGTCGGCATGCACATACCCGAGATAGGCAAGAAGGCTATGCGTCGACCTGCAGAAAGCATGCGTCGACCTATAAGAAACAATGCGTCGACCTGCAGAATGCATGCGTCGACCTGAACAGGGCTTGCGTCGACCTACTGGGTCAGCATGCGCATACCCGAGGGTCACACAAAGGCAATAGGTCGACCTACTAGGGCCATAGGTCGACCTAAACAGGCAAAAATAGCAAAAAAACCAAATTCTCGTCCGAGCAATCGAAATACAAACCACCACAAACGACCATCATGCGAGCAATGATAAAACAAAGCATTTAAGGACCAAAATTTTTTGAGATTCAATTCATGCATGAAAATTAACATCAAATGATACACAAACAATCGACGCGTCGGTGTCGCACCAAGAGCATGAATTAGCAAGTATGAGTATCGAAAGCAAGATCAAGCATTCACGATTAACCATGACTTCACATATCAATGAGTGCACAATTTAAACACCTTGTTAACAAACATTTCATGCTTTGGCAAATGTAAACAAAAGCAACGAGTCGACATGTGACATGCTACAAGACATGAACAAGTATGGTGCAACTGATAAAGAGAGATTTCAACCAATTTCGGATTTGATCATTATCAACAAGTAACAACAATTAAGGTTCAAAAACCACAAGGCTCCATGAATTCTCACTCAAAGATTTCAAATAAGCATTTCAACAAACACTTATCAAGCAAAAAAACTCAAAATTAAGCACAAATGCTTCAAACACTCAAATGATTGAACACTTAGCATGCGATTTCTTGCATCATAAGCAACACGTATGTATCATCAACAACAATCCACCGGTAAATCTCGAATTCAATCTAATAAACAAGATCAACACAAATCAATCAATCAACAAACAATTATCATCATCAATTATCATAGATCTATCATCCACAATCAAAAATCATCATGATCAATGTCGAATTAAGCACCAAAATCGATGATCTATCAAGGTTTGTAATGAATTTACCGGATCGACCAAAGAGAATGAGATCGGATGAACACGAACGTGAACACGACGCGAACACGAACGAAATCCAAGGTATGAGAGAGGGAGAGTATGGCGCAAGGCACTAGGGAAAGAGAGAGATCCGAAAATGATGATCAACAAGGAAAGAGACTCTTGATTCTTGCTTTGATCTTCATTTGTTCTGGAGATTTGATCTTGAATTGATGAAGATTGATGAAGATTTTTTGTGAGTTTTGATTCAAGAAAATTGGGAGAGAATTGAGAGAAAGTGTTTTTGATCTTTTGGGTGAAATTGAAATTATGAGAGTCCTTTTCTGATTTGTGAAGAGCAAAATGTTTATATATTGTCAACGCGAAATGTCCAACTTGCCCTCGATGCGTCTTATTTTGGCTCGTTTTTTAAGGAAACTCGGTTCGGCTCTGAATCCCGGAACGAAACCAATGCCACTGCGAAGATGACCAAATTCTTGACTCGTCGCCGCGAGAATCATCTCAATCCGATAAGCGATGAAGAAATTATGCGCGTTTGAATGACGAGAAACGTCGATTCATCTGGTGCGACCTTGCGAAACTTTGTGAGTACCGCTCAAAGAACTCGATAAAACTCCATCTTCGGCTCAGAATCTGAACAAGCATGTGTGACGAAGAATCGAAGCTAACGAAATTTTCGAGAGAATGCCGCCGGAATGGACTTCATATGATAAAAATCAGAGAAGTTATGAATTTTCAAACTAGGCGCGACATACTCGAAAACACACTTTTTACCGAAACAACGCGACGATCCTTAAAATTCTGGGAATTTTCCGTGCATAAGTGGCCTTCGGTCCGAATATATGAAATCTTGGTAATGATGGTACGGAGCACCAGTTAAATTTTCGAGTGAATCCGATGAGCGGATTAGGAGATACGAATTTTCCGAGGTCCGAAACCCAACATTCAGCACTGTTTTTCACTACGAAACCTCAAGTAATTTGCAAATCTGGCGACCTTACTCAAAGAATTGGCTTCCGAGCCGAACACAAAAGTTGTAGATATCGTCGAAACAGTCAAGACTCCGCAGGAACTTAGCTCATATCACCTTCCAAATATGACTTGCGAATTTTCTCGTATTTCCACTGTTTAAACCATTTTTTACGCCTTTCTTCTTAAACCCATGAAAACTCTTTATTATTTTTCTTCAATTTTTGAATGACGAAATAAACGTCATTAATAACTTACAGCTCAAATAAAGAGGCCAAATTTTGGGGTGCAACAGCTGCCCCTATTCAAACTTCTTGAACCTGGCGAGTGAGAAACGAAAGTTTCGAACCGTTGAGGTGGAAGAAGATTGAATACTAGAATGAACTCGAAAATTTGCGCTCTTGATCAATAGAAGATTCCATCTTGTAAAAAGAAAGAATGTACCACCCCGCAAACGAGGAGAAAAAACTTCAATTGATCTGGATAATAAATATGCTCCAACTTGCGATAAGAAGGAACGGGCACCCACAGGCGGGGGAAACACTTCAAATGATCTGGGCATCAAGAGAAGGAACATCTCGACTGATCTGAGTATCAGACGTAGAAGATGTCTCCGAACTTGCATCGGGATAGATGTCTTAAGTCGATCTGGGAATCGAGGGAGATACATCGGTTGAATCGGACATCAACGGGTAATAGGTATCTCTGATCTGGGAATCTGGGAAAACATCTCTTCTGATGCAATTAAATCATCAGGTAGATATTCCTACTAATCTGGGAATTAGCGGCTAGCTCCTTCGTAAGACCACGGGGATCCGGAGGCGGCTCCTTCAACTGAACTGGGAATCAGGATAGGAACAATATCTCTTCCGAACTGTGTACGCCGGGGAAAGAATGCCTTTAAACTGATCTGGACATGATGCCAGAAAATAAGTAGGACAATCTTCATCTGAAAGACAAAGTCGATCAGGCAAACATCTCCATCTGATCTGATGATATCAGTGGCTTGCTCCTTCGTAAGACCACGGGGATCCGGAGGCGGTTCCTTCAACTAATCTGAATATGAATATTAGGATAGGAACAGATGTTTCTTCCGAACTGTGTACGCCGGGTAAAGAAAACGTCCTCAACTGATGGTTAGGCATCAGGACTGGGCAAATGAATTTCTTCTTCTGAACGAACTAAATCGTCAGGGAGTAGATATTTCCAACTGATCTGATGTATCAGGGGGTTTGCTCCTTCGGAAGATCTATAGAGATCCGGAGGCGGTTCCTTCAACTGAGCTGGATATCAGGATAGGAACAAATATCTTCCACCGATCTGGGGGCATCGGGAATAGGAATATCTTTGAACTGATCTGAACGTGATGCCAGAAAATAAGTAGAACAATCCTCTTCTTATTCAAAACATCAGGATAAGCGCCTGTAATGACTAGGCGAATATTGCTCTCTGGGGAGCATTTGAATCTGGATAACTTTCCTGCAGAAAGAGACAGATATGATATGTTTAATGCATGATGCGTGTATGAATGTGTATGGAATAACGCTCCCGAGAAGGAAGGCGCTACACGCTTAGAGAATGCAATGCGAATGATGCATGATTCGAACGTTGCTTAGTGAGGCAACAGAGGAGCACTGAATTGCTGAAGCAGTCCTGGAGAGAATATAGAACTCTGCGGGGAGGACAAATGAGTGACTAGAAGTCACAAACTGCGAGCTGGCAAAGATGGATCAGAAATCTGCTGGAGATGATCAAATCTGGATGCGAGCTCTGTTTGGGGAATAAATCCTGCTTGGGGATACCCGGATAACTTCAATGGAGAAGCAAATTCTCGACACCCTGAGGATGTGAAGATAAGGGCAAGTCGTGAAGACAACTCTGATGGGGAGTGACCAACTTGCTTGTACAGGACGCATTCTACTGGGGAAATCCTTGACGGACATAGATTCTGCTGAGGATGCATGTGAATTTTTGCGGAGGAAAGAAACTAAGTGAGGAAGATGACTACTACCGCACAACGATCGGCTAGGGATATGAGAAATCCGCTGGGGATAAGGAACTTAGCGTAAGAACCTTTTGTTAAGGCAACTCCACCGGGGAATAAGATGACTCTCCTGGAGAAAACAGGTCAATCTGTTGGGGAGAGAAATGCTCTACTGGGGAGAACGAGGAGTCTCGGGCAAGGAACCACATTAAGAGCTTGCCGGGGAATTAGATACCATCCAACCATGCCTCGACTGGGGAGAAAACATCTTGCCGGGGAATAAGGCTTCTGGAGCATAGAGAATGCACCAAGATGTGCTTTGATGAGGATATGAGAATCTTGGAACAAAGAAAGTCTCATCCAGATATACTCAGCTGGGGAATGAGAATCTCTCATAGCTAGGTCTGTCAATATGCTGATGCGAAGCGCTTGCAAGGACGTACCTGCGAGACAAACAAATGAAAATGCCCCAGGATATAGCATGGCATCTTGACCTGCCATCCTAGTTACACAAGACTACGAAGTATATTTTCAAAGGTTTCATAATTTCTAATCATGTATCGTAAAAGCAATGCAGTTTTCATATGCAAAGTTTAACACAAATTCAGGACGCTTTATGCAAACAAAACAGTAAAAGAAAACAGCTTTTGAGGTAAAGAGATTTTTATTAATTGCGAACAGAATGCTCGTAAAAGAGCGAACACATTCAGAAGTAGTTCCTAGTAAGAGGTAACCACACATTTATTGAGTACAAGAGAAATGGCAATGTGAAACGGATATCCATTGGTTTCGATCCCGCTATCACTTTTATAACCTTGACGTTCTCATCTCCTTGCTTTGGAAGACCGTACTCATTAGGATTGATCACTGCCCGATCTGATAATATCACCAAACTTGTGGACCCGACGGGGTTTGAGAGTGCCTTTAGGGATTTGAGTTGCCAGGTGCAAACTCAAGAACACGGAGTCTTGCTTATCCCTCGGTCGGGAGCCCTAAACAAAGTGATTGGAATTTATAAGTGCTTTAGGGATTTGAGATGCCAGGTGCAAACTCAAGAACATGGAGTCTTGCTTATCCCTCTGTCGGGAGCCCTAAGCATGTATGAAGAGTGATTGCCAAGGTAGCATGCGAGATGTAGTCATTCGCTTTTGTCCCTTTTTTGCCTAAGTCGCCCTTTTGGGTTTTCAACTTAGCGGGTATATTTGTTTCTTTTTCATTCTTTTGCCTGATTCATTTTTTTTCTTTTTTTCTTCTTTTTTCTTTTTTTCTTCTTTTTTTTTCTTTTTTTTTTATCAGGTCTATGCGAAGTATTTTTTGACTACATTTGCGTTCACAGGGTGCGGAAAGTTCTCGCCATCCATCGTTGCAAGCATCATGGCACCGCCAGAGAATACTTTCTGCACAACAAAGGGGCCTTCATACGTCGGAGTCCACTTGCCTCGAGGATCACCCTGAGGGAGGATAATTCTTTTGAGTACCAGATCACTTGGTTTGTAGCTTTGGGGTCGCACCCGCTTGTCGAAAGCTTTTCTCATCTTCCTTTGGTACACCTGACCATGTCCAATAGCCGTTAAGCGTTTCTCATCAATGAGGTTCAACTGATCCATCCGATTCTGTACCCATTCTGACTCGTCAAGCTCGACGTCTTTCATAATCCTCAGGGAAGGAATCTCAACTTCAACTGGCAGTACCGCTTCCATGCCGTAAAGAAGTGAGAAAGGAGTTGCCCCAGTCGATGTATGCACCGAGGTGCGATAACCATGCAAAGCAAAAGGTAGCATCTCGTGCCAATCTCGGTAGGTCACTACCATCTTCTGTACAATCTTTTTAATGTTCTTGTTGGCTGCTTCAACAGCGCCATTCATCTTTGGATGATACGGAGAAGAATTGTGATGCTTGATCTTGAAGGACTCACAAAGCTCCTTCATCATCTTGTTATTGAGATTCGATCCATTATCAGTAATGATCTTCTCAGGAATCCCATAACGACAGATTATGTTGTGCTTGATAAAACGGGTAATCACTTGCTTGGTTACATTCGCATAAGATGCGGCTTCAACCCACTTGGTGAAGTAATCGATGGCAACCAAAATGAAGCGATGTCCATTGGAAGCAGTAGGCTTAATCTCTCCAATCATGTCAATTCCCCACATTGCAAAAGGCCACGGGGAAGTCAAGACATTCAAAGGCACAGGCGGCACGTGCACTTTATCAGCATAGATCTGGCACTTGTGACAAATTCTGACATGGTTATGACAATCGGTTTCCATAGTGGACCAATAGTAACCAGCCCTCAAGATTTTCTTAGCCATTGTATGCTCACTAGAATGGGTATCAAACTCGCCTTCGTGCATTTCTTCGATGATTTTCGAAGCTTCTTCTTTCACAACACATCGGAGCAACACACCGTCATGATGCCTCTTGTACAAGACCCCACCGTTGAGGTAAAACTTAGCTGCGAACCTTCTCAGAAACTTCTTATCAGTCACCGACGCTTCGGGAGGATACTCTTGAGTTTCGAGGAACTTTTTGATATCATGATACCAAGGATTTCCATCCAGGTCAACATCAGCCTCAAAGCAAAATGCTGGTTCATCCAACCTGTTAATGGTGATGTTAGGCGCTTCATTGGCCCACTTCACTTTGAACATGGAAGCCAAAGTAGCGAGAGCATCGGCAAGATTGTTCTCTTCTCTAGAAATATGCTCGAATGTGATCTCATCAAAGTATGGAATGAGTCTCATCACATGCTCCCTGTATGGAATCAGATTCTGATGACGAGTTTCCCAACCTCCATTGGTCTGGCTAATGACAAGATTGGAATCCGCATAAACTTTCAAGTACTTGATTCGCAAATCAATCGCAGCTTCGATACCATAGATGCAAGCTTCATACTCAGCCATATTATTAGTGCAATCAAAACAGATTCTGGCTGTAAACGGAATATGAAAACCTGAAGGAGAAGTAATCACAGCTCCAACACCATTCCCGAGTGCATTAGAGGCACCATCGAACACGAGCGTCCATCGCGATCCCGGTTCGGGTCCTTCCTCTGGTCCGGGAATGTTACAATCTCTAATGTACAAAACATCCTCATCGGGAAATTCAAACTTCATCGATTCATAGTCTTCGACCGGCTGATGCGCAAGATAATCTGCCAACACACTACCTTTGATGGCTTTCTGAGTAGTATATTGGATATCATATTCAATCAAAATCATTTGCCACCTAGCTACTCTTCCGGAAAGAGCGGGTTCTCAAAGACGTATTTGATAGGATCCATCTTGGAAATCAATAAGGTGGTGTGAACCAACATATACTGCCTCATCCGGCAAGCAGCCCACACCAAAGCACAACAAGTTTTCTCGAGCAGTGAGTATCGGGATTCACAGTCGGTAAACTTTTTGCTAAGGTAGTATATTGCATGCTCTTTTCGGCCAGACTCGTCATGTTGACTTAGCACACATCCCATTGAATTTTCAAGAACTATGAGGTACATAATCAAAGGCCTTCCTGGAACTGGAGGCATTAGTATCGGGGGTTCCTGCAGATACTCTTTCACTTTTTCGAATGCATTTTGACAATCATTATTCCACCTGGCCGTCTGATCTTTTCTTAGCAATTTGAATATTGGTTCACAAGTGGCTGTAAGATGAGAGATGAATCTAGCAATGTAGTTCAACCTCCCTAAGAAACCACGAACCTCTTTTTCTGTTCACGGCTCAGGCATCTCTTGTATCGCTTTTATTTTTGCAGGATCGACCTCAATACCTTTCCCACTAACAACAAAGCCCAACAGCTTTCCGGATCGCACTCCGAAAGTGCATTTGTTTGGATTCAACCTCAATCTGAATTCCCGAAGCCTTTCGAACAATTTCTGCAAGTGAACCAAGTGCTCTTCTTCAGTGTGAGATTTTGCAATCATGTCATCGACATATACCTCAATCTCTTTGTGAATCATGTCATGAAAAAGAGTCACCATGGCACGCTGATACGTTGCCCCTGCGTTTTTCAACCCAAAAGGCATGACTTTATAGCAGAAAGTTCCCCACGGTGTGATAAACGTTGTTTTCTCCATGTCTTCTGGTGCCATTTTGATCTGATTATAACCAGAGAAGCCATCCATGAAGGAAAACACTTTGAAAGGAGCAGTATTATCCACCAACACATCAATGTGAGGAAGAGGAAAATCATCTTTCGGACTCGCCCTATTCAGATCTCTGTAGTCCACACACATCCTGACCTTTCCGTCCTTCTTAGGTACATGAACAATATTCGCAACCCACGGCGGGTAGTTCACAACTTGCAGAAAGCCAGCATCAAATTGTTTCTCAACCTCTTTCTTAATCTTCTCAGACATATCTGGGCGAGTCCTTCGAAGCTTCTGCTTGACAGGAGGACTATCTTCCTTGAGAGGTAGACGGTGCACCACAATATCTGTATCAAGACCTGGCATATCCTCATAAGACCAAGCAAATATGTCCGCATACTCTTTCAACATAGCAATAAGCCTCTGCTTCACACTATTCTCAAGCGCAGCCCCTATCTTGACTTCTCGGACCTGCTCTTTAGTACCAACATTTACCATCTCAATTGCCTCCTGATGCGGCTGAATTGCTTTCTTTTCTTCCTGTTTCAACAATCTGGCCAACTCGTCGGGGAGATCACAATCTTCATAAGCTTCCTCCTCGGCTTGGTAGATTGGATTGTCAAAATCATAATAAGCAATAGCGGAATTGTTACCAATGGAATCCGTGGTAGTGGAACATCTGCATGATTGATGTTTTTATTTTAGTTTTGATTATTAAGCTATGTGCAAGTGTGTGCAAAAAACATTGCCATTTAAAGGAAAAAGTTAAAAAGAAAGACAAAGAGCAAAACATTTGAATGCAAAAACGTCCTTTTATTTCATGATTAACTTTGAAAATGCGAACTGCATGGCCCTACAAATGATTCACTACGCCTTGGGCAGAGCGTAGGAATTATGTCATGATAAAAAAAGTAAAAACAAGGAATTTACTCCTGAGCTTGTGTAACTTGGATGACATCTTCGATTGTCCAGTTGCTAGGCACCTCTCTAGGAATACTTGGACGAATCCAGCTATCAAAATCACAGTCACTATCCACCTCTTCACCATTGACAATGGCATTAACCTGACCATCTTGAATGACACCCCCACTCACAAACTTGACCGGGCTAAGGATATTAGACTTGGGCGATGCATTCTGCTTTTCTGGATTGAAACCCAGACCATTCTTGTCAAATTTGGGACGTACATCAATTACTTGCCCCCAGCCTTCCACTCTTCCAGTCTCAACGACAACCTGAGCATCTTTCAAAGAGGACATAATCGTTTCTGGCTTCGTTATCTCATAAGGAGGAGTTCTCACAGCATTCACAACTTCAAACGCTTGAAATGGCGTCTCATGTATCTCACCCTCGATCTCTACATATCGGAAATAGGACAAGTGACTTACGATATAATCTTCTTCACCACAAACCATCACTACTTTACCGTCAACCGGATACTTTAACTTCTGATGAAGAGTGGATGTCACAGCACCAGCCTTGTGAATCCACGGCCGTCCCAACAAACAACAGTAAGCAGGTTGAATGTCCATCACATAAAAGGTTGTAGTAAAGATCTGAGGACCCACTTGGATTGGTAGATCTACTTCTCCGAACACAGACCTCCTTGAACCGTCAAAGGCGTGCACAACCAACTCACTAGGCCTCAATTCAACACCCGCATAATCAATTCGCATGAGGGCCGACTTGGGAAGTACATTCAAAGAAGACCCAGTATCAACCAAAACACGGGACAAAGTCGTCCCCTTACACTCAATCGAAATATACAAAGCCTTGTTATGGTTTCTCCCTTCTGGAGGAAGATCACGATCCGTAAATCCCAAACCGTTCCCAGCGGAGATATTATTGGCTACCGCCTCTAGCTGGTTCACAGATATTTCATGCGGGACGTAAGCACCGTTCAGGATTCTCAAGAGAGCATCTCTATGACCTTCCGAACACATCAGCAATTGCAAGATAGAAATCTTTGACTGGGTCTGACCCAACTGCTCAACAACTTTGTAATCAGACTTCCTGATGATTCTCAATAATTCTTCTACATCCTTGGAAGATACATCACTATTGAATCGGAGAGTTCTGGTGAAGTCACATGGAATTTGTAAGTGCTTTAGGGATTCAAGCAATGCAAATGGTGCAATGCTCAAGATAGACAATGTCTTGCTTATCCCTCGTGCGGGAGCCCCAAGCAACTTCAAAGACTTGTAGATACTAACATCACGACCAGGTGCCCTAGAATAGAACTTGCACCCAGTGTCATTGTCATCAAACGTAGAATTTGTAAACATCCACACAATACAGAGCTTAATTAGTTGCAAATAAAGCAAGCATGGAAGCAAATGAGCATAATACAAGTCTTCAAAAAAAGAACCTCAACTGAGATTTTCTCTTGATCACCCCACAA
Source organism: Vicia villosa (assembly GCF_029867415.1). NCBI lineage: Eukaryota > Viridiplantae > Streptophyta > Magnoliopsida > Fabales > Fabaceae > Vicia > Vicia villosa. The sequence goes on along the minus strand of NC_081180.1, from coordinate 234,912,319 downwards.
AGTTGTTTCAGGACTGATCTTTGAACACACAACAATGGCAAGTCAAGTGTGTGAGCCTGAAGAGAGTACCAAGTCTGAATAAGAGATCCTCGAGCTTGAACACCTGTTATGCATGGAATGTATGAGATGCATGATATGCGCGCAATGCCATGTTCATTTGATTTCCAAGGAATCCTCGTGTTTTGATTTTTTAGAAAATAAGAGATGGAAAAGCTCGACACGAGGCTTAAAGATATGATTCCTTGGAAATGGAAGGAACACGTATGCTGGTATGCTAGTTATTTTTTGTACATCATTTTTGGAAAGTAAATATGCAATGATGCAAAGTGGTGGGACTTGTTACCGCCCACCGGGCATTCTGGACTGCCGGTAACACACATAATACAAAGCCAAAGGTTCGGCCCCAAATGGTGTCCCATACGGAACATAGAATGTCAAACCACGGAACCAACACCCATAGTCAACAACACACTGGAATAGAACACAGATCACCACTCGAACAAGAACCATAGTACCCCACGAACAGGAACCAAAAGTACACTCGAACGAGAACAGGGGTAACCCACGAACGAGGATAGCGGTAACCCACGAACGAGAACCAAAGTCACCATAAATGTTATTGTTAAGCAATGATTGTTTCCCGCCCCACTCATGGGTAAATCTAGGCCAAGGTAGGTCAAAAAGCCAGCAGAGGATCGAATGTAGGCGTTATCACACGATATTGCCTCAATCCACCAAGCTCTGCCCGTGGATACGTGATCAGATCAATCAGGCATACGCCTTATGCCCGTCACGGCCACTCTATTCCTAGTTCCTATGGTATCACTCATAGCCTGGGTATTGGGCCTTTTACCTCTTGAAACACCCACCCACAGACAGAAATCCAGACAGTCCAGAATATGATGCAGAAATGTAAAAGCACACATAGAATGCAATGCAAACAGGTAAATATGCAAAGCAGTAAAGCACCCAAAGATAAACACACAAGCGCTAGGATCGACTCGCTAAGTCCGGACCCGCAATAGGTCGAGACGTCCCCAGCAGAGTCGCCAGCTGTCGCTACCGCGAAAATTAACAGAGTCGCCACTAACATATTTATCCTGAAAAGGAAGGGAATGCCAGCAAACCACAGAACAAAACAACGGTCTCACGACCAGAGAAAAAGGGTAAGGGAGTCGGTTACGCGAGGGGAAGGTATTAGCACCCCTCGCACCCATCGTACTCGATGGTATCCACGCTAGTGTCTAAATCTATGGGTGTGTAACAAATCTACGCTAATCTGGAGTAAAATGAATGCAGAATGTAGGGAAAAGAAAGGATTATGCTCGCACGGGCCCTACCCCGCTGCCTACGTATTTGTTTTGCAGAATCAGAGCTACCGTAGCTCGGCTAACTAGTTTTTGTTTGTTTTGTGTTTTTTAGGTGAACGAGTTACATTCGCACTCCGCTGCTTGACCTTTGGAGACTTATGCATGGGAATGGAGCGGAAATAACAAGCTCTTAAGAAAAGAAAATCAAAGAGTGAGGTTTATGTTTTAAAGAATGCATGAGGAAAACCTAAGCTAAGGGGGAAAGCTTGCTACCTAATGTTATCATACAAAGGGTACAAGTCTAAACTAAACTAGCAACCTACGAGGGATATGGGAAGCAAACAATAATGTCCCACAAACGAGCTTCGCTCGTAAAGCAAACAAAACCAACGGTACTGACCGAATGGTAGAAAAGCGGTCCCGCCATAGCCAAGGGGAGCAACTCAACCCAAGTCAACCAAGCATTAGGCCTCGCGAAAATGATCGGGCCATAGACAAGAGGGCGGACCCCTCTCAGCAACCAAGCCGTCACGGATCGTAAAGGAAAACAGTGCGCGCGTACACCGAGCATCAACGTCGAGCGACGCAAGCTATAAGAAAGACGGGGGTCCGACTGCATGAACCCTTTTCCTGACATACTCGATAACAAGATCTTGTGTAGGTTCGGAAGCGAGCAACGCGTAGCGTGCGCATACCGAACGGACTCGATGAGACTGGGCGGGGGTTGATTGCTAATCCTTTCCGCGTGCCTTCCATGAGGACTTAACGGAGTGCCATATAGGACTTATTACACCGTGACTCCCTGCCGCAAAGCACAAATGTAAACACACCAACAAAAACAGAGCCTCTTTCGAGGACTTGGCCAGATGCATGTCTAGGTCCTACTTCTCATGTTATAGGATGATGCGAGAAAGCGATAAAGTGCGAGAGAAATAAAATGAAACGGAATCAATACCAAACGGATGATGATCCGTAAACTAAAGCGAAGCAAAGCGAAGAAACTAAGAACCCCGCGAGCGAGCTAGCAAAGCAAAAGCAAATAGTCAGAACACCGATTAGCCATGAAAGCACACAAAGGTCGACATGCGCGTCGAGCATAATCACAATACACCTGCAAGAGGAACAAGCAAACCAAGCAAGCAGATATAAAGCAATCGGGATGTGTCTCCAGGATGAGAACACAAAGAGAATGAATGAAATCGTGTCCCGCAAGTAAAGTGGAACACTCATAGAGTAAGCATCGATCGTTGACTATCCAAAAGCCTTGCACACTAGCACACAAGTTAAAGATAACAAACATCGCAATCGGAATTGCGTTATTGCATTATAAGCTAAGAGAAAATGAACGATTAACACAAACACGAAATGGAAAACAAATGTCAAAGGGAAAAGACACATGAATAAACTAAAATCAATCGATATCAATCATCTCATGAGATAGCACATTTCATAAGCTTTCCAATGATATAAAGAACGTGCAAATCGGAGTTACGAGCCAAAAGATGTGAAAGATTGAAGTTTACAAGCAAAAAACACAGCTATGCGTCGACCTGCAGACAGCATGCGTCGACCTGAACAGGGAATGCGTCGACCTACTGGGTCGGCGTGCGCATACCCGAGATAGGCAAGAAGGCTATGCGTCGACCTGCAGAAAGCATGCGTCGACCTACAAGAAACAATGCGTCGACCTGCAGAATGCATGCGTCGACCTGAACAGGGCTTGCGTCGACCTACTGGGTCAGCATGCGCATACCCGAGGGTCACACAAAGGCAATAGGTCGACCTACTAGGGCCATAGGTCGACCTAAACAGGCAAAAATAGCAAAAAAACCAAATTCTCGTCCGAGCAATCGAAATACAAACCACCACAAACGACCGTCATGCGAGCAATGATAAAACAAAGCATTTAAGGACCAAAATCCTTCACTTTGTGCAACGAATGAGATTCAATTCATGCCTGAAAATTAACATCAAATGATACACAAACAATCGACGCATCGGTGTCGCACCAAGAGCATGAATTAGCAAGTATGAGTATCGAAAGCAAGATCAAGCATTCACGATTAACCATGACTTCACATATCAATGAGTGCACAATTTAAACACCTTGTTAACAAACATTTCATGCTTTGGAAAATGTAAACAAAAGCAACGAGTCGACATGCGACATGCTACAAGACATGAACAAGTATGGTGCAACTGATAAAGAGAGATTTCAACCAAATCCGGATTTGATCATTATCAACAAGTAACAACAATTAAGGTTCAAAAACCACAAGGCTCCATGAATTCTCACTCAAAGATTTCAAATAAGCATTTCAACAAACACTTATCAAGCAAAAAAACTCAAAATTAAGCACAAATGCTTCAAACACTCAAATGATCGAACACTTAGCATGCGATTTCTTGCATCATAAGCAACATGTATGTATCATCAACAACAATCCACCGGTAAATCTCGAATTCAATCAAATAAACAAGATCAACACAAATCAATCAATCGACAAACAATTATCATCATCAATTATCATAGATCTATCATCCACAATCAAAAATCATCATGATCAATGTCGAATTAAGCAACAAAATCACTGATCTATCAAGGTTTGTAATGAATTTACCGGATCGACCAAAGAGAATGAGATCGGATGAACACGAACGTGAACACGACGCGAACACGAACGAAATCCAAGGTATGAGAGAGGGAGAGTGTGGCGCAAGGCACTAGGGAGAGAGAGAGAGATCCGAAAATGATGATCAACAAGGAAAAAGACTCTTGATTCTTGCTTTGATCTTCATTTGTTCTTGAGATTTGATCTTGAATTGATGAAGATTGATGAAGATTTTTTGTGATTTTGATTCAAGAAAATTGGGAGAGAATTCAGAGAAAGTGTTTTTGATCTTTTGGGTGAAATTGAAATTATGAGAGTCCTTTTCTGATTTGTGAAGAGCAAAATGTTTATATATTGTTAACACAAAATGTCCAAATTGCCCTCGATGCGTCTTATTTTGGCTCGTTTTTTAAGGAAACTCGGTTCGGCTCTGAATCCCGGAACGAAACCAATGCCACTGCGAAGATGACCAAATTCTTGACTCGTCGCCGCGAGAATCATCTAAATCCGATAAGTGATGAAGAAATTATGCACGTTTGAATGACGAGAAACGTCGATTCATCTGGTGCGACCGTGCGAAACTTTGTGAGTACCGCTCAAAGAACTCGATAAAACTCCATCTTCGGCTCAGAATCTGAACAAGCATGTGTGACGAAGAATCGAAGCTAACGAAATTTTCGAGAGAATGCCGCCGGAATGGACTTCATATGATAAAAATCGGAGAAGTTATGAATTTTCAAACTAGGCGCGACATACTCGAAAACACACTTTTTACCGAAACAACGCGACGATCCTTAAAATTCTGGGAATTTTCCGTGCATAATTGGCCTTCGGTCCGAAAATATGAAATCTTGGTAATGATGGTACGGAGCACCAGTTAAACTTTCGAGTGAATCCGATGAGCGGATTAGGAGATACGAATTTTCCGAGGTCCGAAACCCTACATTCAGCATTCCAAATATGACTTGCGAATTTTCTCGTATTTCCACTATTTAAACCATTTTTTACGCCTTTCTTCTTAAACCCATGAAAACTCTTTATTATTTTTCTTCAATTTTTGAATGACGAAATAAACGTCATTAATAACTTACAGCTCAAATAAAGAGGTCAAATTTTGGGGTGCAACAGCCTTCTTGAAATCTGTGGATAGCAAGGCTTGGAGAGCTGTGAACAAAGGATGGGAACATCCTGTGAAGAAAGGGAAAGATTGAACAAATGTGTTAATACCTGAAGAAGAATGGAGCAAGGAGGAGGAAGAGTTGGCTCTGGGCAACTCTAAGGCTTTAAATGTATTGTTCAATGGAATAAATAAGAATATATTCAGACTTGTGCATCATTGTGAACTGGCCAAAGAGGTTTGGGATACTCTCAAAACAACTCATGAAGGTACTTCTAAGGTGAAGATGTCTAGACTTCAGATGTTAACTACTAAGTTTGAGAACCTAAGGATGAAAGAGGATGAGACCATCCATGATTTCAACATGAATATTCTTGAGATTGCCAATACCTTGGAGCTTTAGGAGAGAAAATGTCTGAAGAAAAGCTGGTGAGAAAGATCCTCAGATCATTGCCGAAGAGATTTGCTATGAAGGTTAATGCTATAGAAGAGGCTCAGGATATCAGAAACACGAAGGTAGATGAACTCATTGGTTCCCTCCAAACATTTGAGATGGGTATGTGTGACAATGTTGAAAAGAAGAACAAGAGCATATCTTTTGTCTCAAACACTGAAGAGGAATTAGAAGAAAGCAATGGTGGAAGTGAGGAAAGTATATCAAAAGCCATAACTATGCTTGGAAGACAATTCAACAAATTTATAAAAAGAATAGATCATATGTCCAGACCAAATTTCAAGAACATTCCCTCTAACAACAACAGGACTTATGATTCTAGCAGAAGATCCAAATCTGAAGAAAAGTACAACCAAGGCAAAGGGATTTAATGTCATGGATGTGAAGGCTTTGTACACATTAAAGCTGAATGTCCCACTTACCTCAAGAAGTAAAAGAAAGGGCTATATGTCACCTAGTCTGATGGAGACTCTGAGAGTGAGTCTGAAGAAGAATCTGCAAAACATGTCACTGCACTAACTAGTGTATATGTATCTGATGATGATTCAAGTGAAGATGAGCTAACCTTTGATAAACTGGCAGCATCATATAAAAAGTTATGTGTCAGGAGTGCAGAAGTGTGCCAACAAGGGGAAAAGCAAAAGAAACTCATAAAGGAGTTGAAAGCTGAGAAGAAAGAGCATATTGCAACCATATACTCACTCAATAGTGAAGTCAACCTGCTGAACTCCAAACTTGACCAGATGACCAAATCTCTCAGGATGTTGAATATTGGAACTGACACATTAGAAGAAATTCTAGAAGTGGGACAGAAAGCTGGAGACATGTCTGAAATAGGATTTGTGGGAAAATCAGAATCCATCTTAGGGTTCAAGAGGTCAAAGCCTGAAGCTCACATGTCAAACCCGGTGTCAAGACCAATGTCACAACATCATGAAAACAGGGGGATAAACTAGACAAAGAGGAAACTTCAAAGATGGAGATGTCACTATTGTGGAAGATTTGGACACATAAAACCATTTTGTTTCAGACTGTATGGTTATCCTAGTCAGACACTTCAGGTCAAACCTAAACAGAATGTTCCTATCAAGCAACAACAATGGGATGCTAAAGCTACTGCCTTAATAGCCCACACTTCTCTAAGGGTGTCAGCCAAAGAAGACTGGTACTTTGATAGTGGTTGCTCAAAGCACATGATTGGAATAAAGAACCTATTAGTAGATATCAAACCTCATTCCACTAGCTATGTGACCTTTGGTGATGAAGTTAAAGGAGAGATCAAAGGAGTTGGAAAACTAGAATGTCCTGGAGTTCCAAAACTGGACAATGTTCTGCTGGTAAAAGGACTGACTGCAAATCTTATCAGCATCAGTCAACTATGTGATCAAGGCTTCAATGTCACATTTACTAAAGATGAATGTGTGTCACAACTGGATGAGGAAGTCATGAAGGGATTCAGATATAAAGACAACTTCTACTTGTGGGAGCCTAAAACCCATAATTATTCCTCTATATGCTCTATGGAAAAAGAAGAAAAAGAGGTTAAACTGTGGCATCAAAAACTTGGACATCTACATCTAAGAGGGATGAAGAAGATCATATCCAAGGAGGCTGTGAGAGGAATCCCAAAGCTGAAAATTGATGAAGGAAAAATATGTGGTGAATGTCAGGTTGGCAAGCAAACCAAGATGTCACACCCAAAGATTAGACATCTTACCACTTCCAAAATTCTAGAACTGTTGCACATGGATGTTATGGGACCAATGCAGGTAGAGAGTCTTGGTGGAAAGAAGTATGCTTATGTGGTGGTTGATGACTACTCTAGATACACCTGGATAAGCTTCATAAGAGAAAAATCAAATGTGTTTGATGTGTTCAAAGACCTATGTACAAGACTTCAAAGAGAGAAGGAAAGTGGTGTGGTCAGAATCAGGAGTGATCATGGGAAGGTGTTTGAAAATTCCAAATTTGCTGAATTATGCTCTTCTGAAGGAATCCGTCATGAATTTTCTTCACCTATCACTCCTCAGCAAAATGGAGTAGTGGAAAGGAAAAACAGGACTATTCAAGAATCTGGTAGAGCTATGATCCATGCAAATAAGCTACCTATATACTTTTGGGCTGAAGCAATGAATACAACTTGCTATGTTCATAACAGAGTCACATTGAGAAAGGAAATTTCTTCCACTCTGTATGAAATATGGAAAGGAAGGAAACCTACTGTAAAGTACTTTCATGTATTTGGAAGCAAGTGCTACATTTTTACAGATTGTGAACAAAGAAGGAAAATGGATCCCAAAAGTGATGAAGGTATATTCCTGGGATACTCTACAAACAGTAGAGCATATAGAGTATTCAACTCCAGAACACAAGTCTTGATGGAATCCATCAATGTTATTATTGATGACCAGCATGAAGACTCCAATGTCACAGAGGATGTTGGAACATTCTTTGAAACTCAAGCTGAAGGATCAGTCAAAATTGAAGATCTCAATGATACTCCTCCATAATCTGAGTCAGAAGCACCCAACAAAGGAACTTCTATTAGAATTCAAAAAGATCATCCCAAAGAGCTTATCATAGGAGATCCCAGCAGTGGTATAATTACTAGATCTAGAGAGATTATATCAAACTCATGCTTTGTATCCAAAATAGAACCAAAAATTGTGAAGGAAGCTCTGACTGATGAGTTTTAGATCAATGCCATGCAAGATGAATTGGAACAGTTCAAAAGAAATAAAGTATGGGAATTGGTCCCAAGACCTGAAGGAACAAACATTATTGGTACCAAGTAGATATACAAGAACAAGTCTGATGAAAAGGGAGTTATAACTAGAAATAAAGTAAGGCTGGTGGCTCAAGGTTATACTCAAGTTGAAGGGGTTGATTTTGATGAAACTTTTGCACCTGTTGCAATACTAGAGTCAATAATATTGCTGTTAAGAGTAGCCTGCATCTTGAAGTTCAAATTATTCCATATGGATGTAAAAAGTGCCTTCTTGAATGGATACTTGAATGAGGAAGTATATGTGGATAAACCTAAAGGGTTTGCTGATTCTAACCTTCCAAACCATGTATACAAGTTAAGAAAGGCCCTCTATGAATTAAAACAAACTCCTAGAGCTTGGTCTGAAAGATTGACTGAGTTTCTGACTATAAATGGCTACAGGAAAGGAGGGATAGACAAAACCCTCTTTGTGAAGGATGAAGGTGGAAAAATCATGATAGCTCAGATATATGTGGATGATATAGTTTTTGGTGGGATGTTAGATAGGATGGTTAAAAAATTTGTCAATCAAATGCAATCTGAGTTTGAGATGAGTCTTGTTGGAGAATTGACATATTTTCTTGGGCTGCAAGTTAAACAAATGGAAGACTCCATTTTCCTCTCTCAAAGCAAATATGCCAAGAATATTGTCAAAAAGTTTGTAATGGATAATGCTAGTCACAAAAGAACACCTGCACCTACTCATCTAAAGTTATCTAAAGATGAATGTGGTACTAGTGTTGACCAAAGTCTGTATAGGAGTATGATAGGGAGCCTGCTGTATCTAACAGCTAGCAGACCTGATATTGCTTTTGCAGTTGGAGTGTGTGCTAGATATTAAGCAGAACCCAAAGTGAGTCACATAAATCAAGTCAAAAGGATTCTCAAATATGTGAATGGGACTTGTGATTATGGTATGCTATATTCTCATGGGTGTGAACCTATCTTATCTGGGTATTTTGATGTTGATTGGGTTGGAAGTGCTGATGACAGAAAAAGCACATCTGGAGGATGTTTCTTCTTAGGGAACAATCTCATATCATGGTTCAGCAAGAAGCAAAATTGCGTCTCATTATCTACTACTGAAGCTGTACATAGCAGCTGGTAGCAGCTGTTCCCAACTGGTTTGGGTGAAGCAAATGTTAACTGAATACAATGTCATACAAAATGTCATGACATTATACTGTGACAATCTTAGTGCCATCAACATATCCAAGAATCCTATCCAGCATAGTAGAACCAAGCATATTGATATTAGACATCACCTTATAAGGGAACTTGTAGAAGATAAAGTGATTTGCTTATAACATGTGTCCACTGAATTGCAACTATTTGACATTCTCACAAAGGCTCTTGATGCTACTAAATTTGAAAACTTGAGGGGCAAGTTAGGAATATGTCTCTATGAGGAATTATAACAATTAAAGTTATAAGGGAATAATTATTTGGACAATTTAAATGACTCATACTTGAAGTGGCTGCTGATTAGGAAAGACCTTAAGTTCCCTCCTCTCTTGTAATCATATCAAACTCACCTCTTCACACACTATCACTATCAAGAACCTACTAAATTGTTTCATCTTCCTCACTCTCAACGAACAAAATCTGCATTTCTCTCAAAGCTCTCAAAAATGTCTCAATCTTCAGAATCTTCCTCTCCCAAGAAGATGTCCCCCATCGCTGCTCTTGAATCTGTTCCAAGAACAGAACCTGCCTACCCTAATCAAGTTCTTGATGTTGCTCCATTGAGGATGGTGACTGAAGAAAATCTTGCTATGAAGAAGACTCGCACCCCCCATGCAAGAAGACCAAAAGAAACTATTCATGGTAAGGTCTCTAACCCTTCATCTTCTACTCCTCATGAAGACTTGACTAAGGAAGGATCAGAGTATGTCCACAATGCCATTGTTAAAATTATTACTAGGATCTTGGATAAAAACATCAGGTTCCTGGGATATCAGTCCCTCTGCAATCTGTGATTTCTGAACGCCCTCAGAACCCTGAACCCAATGTTGGACCTAGGGAAGATATCATAGGGAAGTCTACTAATGATGATGATGATGATGTCCACATGTCTAGTGGTGATGCCCATATGGCTGATGATAACGTACACACTCTTGATGGTGATGTACAAATGGCTGAGGAGGAAGAGCATGATGATGAAGCTCAACAAGATGATGATAATACTGATGTTACTCAGAATGTTAATGACAATACTGAGGCTGAACCTGAAGCTGTTGTAGGTACAAAAGTTGTTGATCTTGATGATATGTTTAATAGTAATCTGGTTGCTAATGTGAACGCTAGCATAGAAAAACATCTCATGACAAGGAAAGGGAAGAAGGCTATTGATCAAAGTCCTCCTAAGAGGAAGGTTGTTCTTAAAAGCACCTCTACTGGCCCTATCAAGAGGAAAGCAATTCCAAAAATTACTTCTACATGCCCCATTAAGAGTAAAGTTGTATCTAAAATTGCTTCTGTTGGTCCCACCAAATCTTGGAGCAAGGTTGTCCCCAAGAAAAGGAAGTCTAAAGTCATTACTGACTCTAACCCAGATGTTGATGTTGATGTCCAAGACATTCCTCTAAGGAAGAAGCCAACAACTAGCAAGCTTGCTGCTAGTGTGCCTGAGGTACCTATTGATAATATCTCCTTTCATTATTCTTCTAGTGTCAACAAGTGGAAATATGTCTACCAGAACATGTTGGCCTTGGAAAGGGAGTTGGCTCAGAATGCTCTTGAGAGTAAGGAAATCATGGACCTGATACATGAAGCTGGGCTAAAGAAGACTGTTACCCATTTCTCTAAGTGCTATGAAATGCTGGTGAATGAGTTCATTGTGAATCTATCAGTGTAGCAACCTGCCTAAAAATTTCAGCTTTCGAGTCGCCACCTATTCTGAAGGGCGAATAGGAAACCCTACGCAGATAAGAGATTGAGGGTAAGTTATTATAATCAGGCTAAGGGAAGGTGTTAGGCACCCTCAGCCCTTTCCTAAAGGCTAATGTTCAAAGATTAGGGTTGCATGGCAGGGTTTGTAAAGAAATGTGGCAAACAAAATTATAATGACATGATTGAGATTTTGAAGAGGGGGACTCGCCTTGTTGCCAAGTGCCTACGTACCTCCTTAGGGAGGATCAGAGTCTACGTAGTTCGGGGAGGGTTGTACGCCCCTTAGAGTTGAATTTGTTTAGATGTGTTTTTTTTAGAGGCTTTTTGGCTAGCCTATCGCAGTTTTATTCGTTTCGTAGTTTTGAATGGATTTTAGAATTATTAGGGTTTGGGGCGTACAACCCTGATTTGGCACAATTAACCGCGATGATCAATAGGTTTGATCACCATAGTTAAAAGATTAAGGATTTGCATTGTTACCAATTCAAATCGATTAATTCGATTATCACTAATAACAACTTATTTGTATTTTACTTATTTATTAATTTTATTTTTTTATATTGTTACCTCTCATAATCGATTAACACGACTACAAATAATAACAAATTAAATTAAATAATAAGGCAAGATTAATCACCACAATCAATAAGATGATTGCAGCCATTTAATCGAATTTAGTTGGATTTTATTTTAATTAAAATGGTATTTTAATTAAAATTATTGTTAACCACAGCGATTAATCGATTTAATCGGCGCGAATAACAAATTAGAAATTTTAATATAATTATCATGTATTTATTTTATTAAAAAAAATATAATTAATATATATTAAAATTAGTATTTTAATTAAAAGAAAACAAAATAATTAAAAGAAAATAGGTTTTATTGAGATTATGATTCAATGTGATATTCATGAGGGCTCATGTTATAGGCATCAAGTACCAGGTGCGCCGGATCCATGTGGCTAGTGATTCTAAGGCTCAGATCTATAGGACCATGGTAAGGCTGGTGGCACGCAGAGCATGGGATCAAGAATACATATTTAGATAAAAATAGTTGAAAGGGCCAGGGATCGAACCCTGGACCCTTGGGACAAATACGCGCGCACTCACCATCTCAACCAACACACAATTCTGTTAGAGGGATGCGCGCCGTTCAACATATGCAAAACATAACAACACCCACTAAAACGCGCGCGCGATTTGAAATTGTCCAACCAGAATGGGACACGCATTCGTCTTCCCCAAGAAGACAAAAGAACCTGCACTTTTAACCACCAATTTGCTAGGAATTTTCCGTAGCAACTGCAAACTACAAAAATAGCGAATAGCTCGTATGGGCAAATAAATATGGCGCGACCCTATCATTCTACTCGTCCCAACCACGCGAACTTAACCATGCTCCTATTTCCTTCTAATTTTACTTCTATTGAAAAACCCCAATCTAAAACCCTAAAAGCTTAAACGGTCATCAATGGCAAAGTACGATTGGAACACACAAACTTCATATAAACAATCCAGAAACAATCAGGGCATTAAGAACAAACAGAATACACGATCAAAACACCATGGGAATGCCTATATTACGCTAATCGAATCAAAATTCAGAGCGACTTACCTGGGCTTGTTTGGAGAAATTCTGGGGGTGTTGACGAAGTATGACGATCCAGACACGTTCCAAATGATCCAAGGAAGCTTTTGCAACCTTTAGTTCTTGTTGAAAGCTCCTAATTTGCCAAAACCGAATTCAAGTTTTTGGGTGATTTTCTTGGTTCTTGCAAGTGCCTCCTCTCTCCGAATTTCGTCCCCTAACCCTATGGCTTGTGTTTGGTACTTATAGGAGAACAAAATTAGGTTAACAAATAGTGCCCAAAGTCTTTGAATCCACTCTTGCCATATTTGAATATTTGATTTCTTTCTTGAATGGCAAGCTTCTTATTTTGGCCAATATTGTATCAAATCTTTCCAATCCATGTATGCACGAAATTAGACATATTTGAGACATTAATTGTAATTGGAAATACTTAAAGATCTATTTTCTTACAAAATATTTGATTTCCATGTTAATTAAATCATTAAAATGAAATAAAAAACATATTAAATTAAATATAATGTTAAAATTTCGTGGGAAATACATTTAGGTATGCTAAAGTCTCATGGACCAAGAGTGTAACAAGAAACCATGAGCCCATATGCGAATTTTCTCCATCTGAACCTCTTTTTTTCATTTTTGACCCTCACAAATTCACCAACTTTGATCAAGCATATCTCCTTCAATTTTTGAGCTATGAGGGAGTTCTAATACTCTTTAGAAACCTCAAGAGGTCCTTTACAAGCCACTTTGGAACATATTTTTCATTTGAAGCTTTTATCTTGATCATACTCTCTTTGGGAAAAAACTGCTTTTGAAGGATGCCTGAAAATGACCTGTAATCTTTTGCCTTGTATCTCTTAAATGAAGCATTTCTAGCCCTGGCTTGTGAGACACAAAGTTGTAGAGAATCCAATTTCCTTCAAAATAGGCTTTGAGTGGGGAATTTCTGATGTTCCATGTGAAAGTTATGCCCAGTCAAAGTTGGGTTGACTTTCTCCTAAGAAACCCTAATTTGAACCTTTTTGTATTTGTTCATCTCTGAGTTTCTATTAATGGAATCATGATCAATTCTTGATCAAATGATGGTTATGCACCCCATACTTGATGTTTGCCCAATGATTATGGTTTGAATCATGCCTTGATTATGATTGACCTTTCAGTTTGAATCAGTTGACTGTGAATTATCTGGATCATTTGAATGAGCCATGTCTTTGAGATTTGGACTTGCCTTTGTTATGAGAGAAGTGTGGGAGGTAAATTTTGGGGTATGACAGCTGCCCCTATTTAATTACCTTGGATTGGGTGACAAGAGGGTGTGTAGACCTCGCGTCGTTCCGATCGAAGAGTTATTAAATACTGGAAGGCCCCTAAATTTGCCTTGAGCTTGAGTATGGATGAAGCGAAATGTCCTGCTAAAGCCTGAGTCTTACATAGCGAGGACCTCTGTTGGTTGTGTAATCGGCTTGCTATGGCCAGCAAGCCTCCGTAGTTTGTGGACCCCTCACTTACCATAGTGCTGGTAAGCTACTCGCATTTTGTGAACCTCTCACTTACCATAGTGCTGGTAAGCTACTCGCAGTTTGTGAACTTCTCACTTACCATAGTGCTGGTAAGCTACTCGCAGTTTGTGAACTTCTCACTTACCATAGTGCTGGTGAGCTACTCGCAGTTTGTGAACTTCTCACTTACCATAGTGCTGGTAAGCTACTCGCAGTTTGTGAACTTCTCACTTACCATAGTGCTGGTAAGCTACTCGCAGTTTGTGAACTTCTCACTTACCATAGTGCTGGTGAGCTACTCGCAGTTTGTGAACCCCTACTTACCATAGTTCTGGTAAGTTTTCGCAGTTTGTGAACCCCTCACTTACTATAGTTCTAGTAAGTTTTCGCAGTTTGTGGATCCCTACTTACCATAGTTCTGGTAAGTTTTCGCAGTTTGTGGATCCCTACTTACCATAGTTCTGGTAAGTTTTCGCAGTTTGGACCCCAATAGGATTGCTTGCTATAGTTCTAGCAAGTTCACCTGCACCAACAGGGTTATCTGCAAGTGTTGTTGCAGAATTTACCTGTGTAGAATTTTGTTCTCTTCTTTTTTGTAAATGCGTATGCATCATGTTTATGCGTCATGCGCATGCCCCTGTTGTTTGTATAATGCGTATGTGTGAATGCTTACACATGTATATGTTGTATGTATATTGATGAATATATGCACTAATGTATATATGATAATCCTGACACCTATCACTCATCTCCTTATCACCCATTGCCTTTTTCTTTTTGAATTGTTTGTGACTTCTGGCTCAGTCTGATTAATCCATTGATACCATCCTTTGTAATGATATTCTGCTAGATTTAAGTGATCGCATCGCGGGGCGTTTGTAGCCTTCCGGAGTTTTCATAGTCTTATTCTATTGCTTTTGTGTTGAAAGTTTGTAAGTTTCTCATGTTAAATCCATGTTAAAAGTTTATAAAAATAAATTATCCTTTGCAAATGGTATTGAAATTAGAAATGAAGTGTAGTATGCAAAAAAGGAAATTTATTGATATTGCCTTGAATTGGCGAATGTACAGAAATGCGAAGAAAGAAAATGACAAATAGAAATGATATTAATACTGCCGTTGCTTTTTGTTATCGAGGGCCCCAATAATCCTTCGACTTCAGAAATAGGTGATTACACGATACCCTATCCTTCGTAGTTTGCCTTCGGCTTATGTCCGGTAATCCTGCTTTTGCTAGGCATAGTACTTCTTGACCGCGTCCGAGTTGATTGGGTGCGGTAGCTCATTCCCATCCATTGTAGTGAGGACTAATGCCCCTCCTGAGAACACCGTTTTTACAATGTATGGACCTTCATAGTTTGGTGTCCATTTTCCACGAGCGTCGAGTCGAGGTAGCAGTATCTTCTTGAGGACAATGTCACCTTCTTTGTAGGTTCGAGGTCGGACCTTCTTATCGAACGCTTTTTTCATTCTCTTCTGATAGAGTTGTCCATGACACAAGGCTGTCAGTCGCTTTTCTTCAATGAGATTAAGCTGATCAAAACGAGTTTTTACCCATTCCGATTCTTCTAACTTTGTGTCAGCTATGACTCTTAGTGACGGGATCTCCACTTCGATTGGGAGGACAGCTTCCATACCGTAGACTAGGGAGAAGGGGGTTGCCCCTGTAGACGTACGCACCGAGGTTCTATAACCGTGTAAGGCGAATGGGAGCATTTCGTGCCAATCCTTGTATGTTTTCACCATCTTTTGTATTATCTTTTTGATATTTTTGTTTGCAGCTTCGACAGCGCCGTTCATTTTAGGCCTTATGGTGAAGAATTGTGGTGTTCGATCTTGAACTCCTCGCACAGCTCCCTCATCATGTTATTGTTCAGATTCGACCCATTATCGGTGATAATCCTGCTTGGAACCCCATACCGACATATGATATTATGCTTGATGAACCGAGTGACTACTTGTCTCGTCACGTTGGTGTAAGAGGCAGCTTCGACCCATTTGGTGAAGTAGTCTATGGCAACCAATATAAATCGGTGTCCATTCAAAGCTTTAGGTTCTATCATCCCTATCATGTCGATTCCCCACATGGCAAATGGCCATGGTGAACTCAGAACGTTCAACGGGTTTGGTGGTACGTGCACCTTGTCAGCGTAGATTTGGCACTTGTGACAGGTCCTTGCATATTGGAAACAGTCGGCCTCCATTGTCAACCAGTAATACCCTGCTCGCAGTATCTTTCTAGCCATTGAGTGTCCGTTTGCATGGGTCCCAAAGGTTCCTTCATGTACCTCCCTGATAATCTCCTTGGCCTCGTTTTTATCTACACATCTCAACAACACTGAGTCATAGTTCCTTTTGTATAAGATGCTTCCGCTTAAGAAGAACTTGGATGCAAGTCTTCTCAGTGTCTTTTTATCAATTGTTGAGGCATTCTCCGGGTATTCTTGTTTTTCCAGGTACTTTTTAATGTCGTGGTACCATGGTTTGTTGTCAGACTGCTCCTCAATCGTGAGACAATAGGCAGGCTCGTCGAAGTGTCTAACAGTTATCCGTGGTTCATGGTTTGGCCAGGTCACCTTGAACATAGAGGAGAGCGTTGCTAGTGCGTCGGCTATTTGATTTTCTTCCCTCGGGATATGAGTAAAAGTGATAGTATCAAATTCAGCTGTCAACTCCAGTATAAGGTCTCGGTATGGGATTAGTTTTGCATCTCGAGTGTCCCATTCTTTGTTGACTTGATGGATTACCAATGCTGAGTCTCCGTATACATCAAGGAGTTTGATCCTTAGGTCGATTGCAGCTTCTAACCCCAATATGCATGCTTCGTATTCTGCAATGTTGTTGGCGCAGTCGAAACATAGTCTTGCAGTGAAGGGTAAGTGCCGGTCATCGGGAGATGTCAATACTGCCCCTATGCCATGTCCTAGTGCATTTGAGGCACCGTCGAACATGAGTTTCCATACCAAACCTGGTTCGGGTCCCTCGTCGGGTCCTGGTATTTCATAGTCTCTTACTAGCATAATATCCTCATCGGGGAAGTCGAACTTCATAGATTGGTATTCCTCGAGGGGTTGGTGAGCAAGATGTTCTGCCAATACACTCCCTTTTATTGCTTTTTGAGTTACATACTGTATGTCGTATTCGGACAACAACATTTGCCACCTTGCAATTCTACCCGTGAGCGCCTGTTTTTCGAACACGTATTTTAAAGGATCCATTCTCGATATTAGCCATGTGGAATGATTCAGCATATATTGCCTTAGACGTTTGGAGGCCCATGCTAGGGCACAACATGTCTTTTCCAATGGTGAATACCGAGATTCGCAATCCGTGAATTTCTTACTGAGGTAGTAGATAGCGTGTTCTTTCCTGCCTGTTTCATCTTGTTGCCCCAGTACACACCCCATAGATCTTTCAAGTATTGTGAGGTACATGATCAGCGGTCTTCCGGGTACGGGAGGTAAAAGTATCGGTGGTTCTTGTAAGTAGTTCTTTATAGTTTCAAAGGCTACTTGACAATCGTCATTCCACTTGATAGGTTGATCCTTCCTGAGTAGTTTGAATATAGGCTCGCATGTAACTGTTAGATGTGAAATGAACCTTGAGATGTAGTTCAATCGGCCCAGGAAACCTCGCACCTCTTTTTCTGTTTTTGGAACGGGCATCGCTTGTATGGCTTTTACTTTATCAGGATCAACTTCTATACCTCGCTGGCTTACAATGAATCCCAACAGCTTTCCCGACCTTACACCAAACGTACACTTGTTCGGATTTAACCTTAGCTTGTACTTCTTTAAGCGCTCGAACAACTTATGTAGATTTGTAATATGCTCTTCTTCTGTGCCGGATTTGGCAATCATATCATCTACATATACTTCGACCTCTTTGTGAATCATATCATGGAATAGTGTGACCATGGCTCTTTGATATGTTGCCCCTGCATTTCTCAATCCAAAAGGCATTACTTTGTAACAGAAAGTGCCCCAAGATGTCATGAAGGTTGTTTTCTCCATATCTTCGGGCGCCATCTTGATCTGATTATACCCGGAGAAACCATCCATAAAAGAGAACACTGAAGCTTGTGCTGTATTGTCCACCAAGATATCTATATGTGGTAGTGGGAAATCATCTTTTGGACTTGCTTTATTTAGATCCCTGTAGTCTACACACATGCGTACCTTCCCATCTTTCTTAGGAACTGGCACTATGTTTGCTATCCATGGTGGGTAGTCAACTACAGCAAGAAACCCGACATCGAACTGTTTGAGCACTTCTTCCCTAATCTTACTATCCATATCTGGTCGAACCCTTCTGCGCTTTTGCCTGACCGGCGCACACCCTTCTTTGAGAGGTAACTTGTGTACCACGATGTCTGTATCCAACCCCGGCATGTCACGGTATGACCAAGCAAAAATCTCTGCATACTCGTGGAAGAGCTTGATTAGCGTTGTTTTTATACCCTCGGTTAATGTTGCCCTAATCTTGATATTCTTGGGTTCTTCATCTGTTCCCAAGTTTATGATTTCGATGGCCTCTTGTGGAGGGAGCATGCTTTTGGATTCCTTATCCACTAACCTTGACAACTCTTCCGGAAGTTCATCGTCTTCCTCATCCCCTTCTTCAGCCTGATTAGCGAGAGCCTCGAGTTTGTATAGAGTCTCAGCAGTATTATTATCGGTGGTGTCAGAAGGTGATCTGCACATGTTTTATGTTTTGTTTTCTTTTAGTATGCAGATGTGAATGTGCTTTGTTTGTGCAAGAAATTTATTTGTCATTTTCAGAAATGGAAAAGGAATAAATGCGAGAAAAGACAATGTTTTCAATACCAAAATGCAAAGACAATTTTATTAATAAACTTCGAACTTGAAAGTAAATGGGGCCCTTACAAACTAGCTCTATGCTTCGGGCGAGGCATGAGCGTTATTGTTTTTTCTTTATTTGAAAAGGGAAATAAAACACACAAAAGCAAATTACTTTGAAATGAAAACTATCTCCGGTATCTCCATGCTTGTCCAATTCTGAAGTTGTTCCCCTGGTCTGATTTCTCGAATGAAGTTGGACGTCCCTTCTCGAGAATCCTGGTTGGACACCATAGCCACATGTTCATACCCACCAGTCACAAAAGTTTGCATTATTGGGGGAAATTGTTGTTCCTCCTTTTTGATGCTTTTGAACTTGGTGGGTTGATACCCTAACCCCAGGCGATCTTTCTTCTCCAAAACCTCTGGCAGCTTGCCCCAGCCTTCAGTATCTGCATCCTGCAGATCTTTCCATGATGTTACCGCCCTTCTTATCTTCTCCACTGGTAGTGTGATAGCAGTTGCAATTTCTAGTGCTTGAAATGCGGTACCCAATGCTTCGTCTCCAGCCTCAATATATCTGTATGAATTTAGATTGCTGACAAATATATCTTCTTCTCCATTGATGGTTACTATAGAGTTCCCATTCACAAATTTTAATTTCTGATGGAGGGTAGAGGTAACTGCCCCAGCTGCGTGGATCCAAGGGCGTCCTAGTAGGCAGGTATAAGCTGGCTCAATTTCCATCACTTGGAAATTGATGCAGAAGGTATGAGGGCCAATTACAACGGGCAGATCCACTTCTCCTAACACCGGACTTTGTGATCCATCGAAAGCTTTTACCACCAGACGGCTTGGTCTGACTACCAGTCCTTCTAAGGCTATCTTGTCAAGTGTTGCTTTTGGCATCACATTTAAAGATGACCCTGTGTCAATCAAAACTCTAGCTAGATGAGCCTTCCCACATTGCATGGAGATATGCAAGGCTTTGTTGTGTGACTTTCCTTGTAGGGGTAGCTCATTGTCACTGAAACCTCGACATGCCCCAGCAGTTAGATTGGCCACCATCCCGTCAAATTGATTGACTGTGATGTCCTTAGTTACATGGGCAGCGTTTAGAATCTTCATCAGAGCATCTCGATGTTTCTCAGAGTGTATCAATAGTGATAAGAGCGATATCTTAGATGGTGTCTGTTGCAACTGATCTACCACTCTATAATCACTCTTCTTAATTAGAGCGAGAAACTCCTCAGCATCCTTGTTAGAAGTTTCTTTATCCTTAGGTTCAGACTCGTCACTTGGTCTCATGACTACTTGTTCTCCAGATTGCGTCAAGTTTTCACTAGACTTTGGTTGTACTTGCGCAGTTTTGAATATGCGCCCACTACGGGTCATGCCTCCAGGTCCAACGATGCTTGATACTGCAGTATTAGTATCGGTCTCATATTCCCATGGTACCGCTTTCATCTTGTCCAAAGGATATGGTCCTCTGATTGGGATGATCTTGGTACGCTCTTGCGTAGGTATCATCACTGGTGGTCTAGAGCATGGGATAATCAATGGTTTCCTTGCCCCTTGTGCAGGTATCATTAAAGGCTCGTTTCTTTCCACCATCGCCACATATTCTTCTTCAGGGTGTTCCTCCAGTTGGATCAATCCTTGATCCATGAGCCTTTGCAAAGTGTCTTTGAAAGCTTCGTTATGTTCTAGGATAAACCCCTTTATAAGAAGATACCTCTTAAGTGCATCTATGGGGGAGTTCCGTTGTTGAACAAACTCTTGCTCATTGACAACTTCTATTGCATTAACTGCGCCTTCATGGTGTGGCATCGGATTCGTCTTCACATTGGGTTTGTCAAAGGCGATTGCCCCTGATTCAATTAAATCCTGAACGATGTGGCTGAAGGCCCAACATTTCTCCAGGGTGTGTCCGGAAGAATTGGCGTGAAATTCGCACCTTTCATTTGGTTTGTAGTTGGGCATGAGCTTGCCTGGAGGAGGAGGTGGCAGTGGTCTAACCTCTACCAAAGATTCATTTACTAAATATTTCAGAATCTCTTTCTTGGAAGTAGGTAGCGGATCGAATCTCCTTGGTCCTCCCTGAAACCGGTTTTGTCGTGGTGGGTATGTCATAGGAGGTCTAGTTTCCTGATGGCCTACAGCATTAGTTTCTCCTTCCTTCTTTTTTGTGAAGTTGGGGGTAGGCCTCTTCGCCTGATAGGATCCAGGTGGTGCCCCTTGTATCTTTCCATTCTTGATCCCATTCTCAATCCTTTCACCGATGACTACCAAGTCTGAAAATCCTGATGACACGCTTCCAACCATCTTATCATAATATGGCCCTTGTAGTGTAGCCATAAACATATCTTCCAGTTCTTTTTCCAACAAGGGAGGTTGGACTCGGGAAGCTATCTCTCTCCACCTCTGAGCATACTCTTTAAATGATTCTTCCTTCTTTTGCGACAGATTTTGGAGTTGCATCCGATTGGGTGCCATGTCCAAATTGTACTTGTATTGCTTAAGGAAGGTATTGGCAAGGTCGGTCCAGCTTCGGATATTAGTCTTTTCCAGTTGCATGTACCAGTCCACCGATGCTCCACTTAAACTATCTTGGAAGAAGTGTATCATTAATTTCTGATCATGAGCATAAGCAGCCATCTTTCGCACATACATGCGCAAGTGGTTCCTTGGACATGTGAGTCCCTTGTATTTTTCAAAGTTCGGAACTTTGAATTTGTGTGGAATTGTTAGATCTGGAACCAAGCTCATTTCAAAAGTATCCACATCAAAAGCATCATACCCTTCTACAGCCTTCAGTCTCTCTTCCAGTGCCTTGATTTGTCCACTATCTTTGGAATCCTCTCCAGAATTAGCAGAGTTCAGCTTTGGTTGGAGACCTTGGTTTATGTCATTGGTATCCCCATATTGCATGTCCAGATAGTCCTCATCCCTAAGCGGATTGTTGATAGGGATGCGAACTGTGCGAGACGTCCCTTCTTTCTGAGCAGTAGGAATAAACCCTTCTCGAGAAGCCTCTCCCTCTTCATGGGTCGTAGTGACCTTTTTAGATGCGTGAGCATTTGTTTTGTGAGGGTCATGGCCTCGTACATACCCTAACAATGGGTTGCCATCCTGAGGTATCTCCTCATACTGATCCTGAACCTCCTTAGCCTTGTCTTGCTTATCTTTGAGGTCTTTCATGAAGCTCAGCATTTGGGCCATTCCTCCCTTGAGGTCTTCAACAGTACCTTTCAGCTGGGTCATTTCCTCACGAAGGGCGGCTTGGTTCTGTTCCAATTGTTCCATTGCCTTTTTCTTCTGAGATCTTGTCTGAATCAGCGGTTGAGTTGCAATGGTGTGACTGGAGATGAAGATAGTTTTTTTTTATGTTTTTGAAGAAATAAATATGATGTGCATGATATGCATGCTATGCTTATGCTATGTTCATGTCTTATCCACATTATTATAGTAAATATACATTCTTTTTTTTATTCTTTTTCTTCTT
The DNA here is from genome assembly GCF_029867415.1 of Vicia villosa. Taxonomy (NCBI): domain Eukaryota; kingdom Viridiplantae; phylum Streptophyta; class Magnoliopsida; order Fabales; family Fabaceae; genus Vicia; species Vicia villosa. Next base: position 234,889,771 of record NC_081180.1, on the reverse strand, counting down.
TTTTCTTTTTTTTTTTTGCATATATTTATTTGGTGAATATTATAGGAACAATAAGTAAATGCGAAAATAAACACACTTTATTAATTGAAAAGAAGTACCACTTCATTGTTGGTTTACAAAAAGGAAAGGGAAACTGAAATTAAAATACTCAAAATAAATTAAATTAAAAGTACTTAAAATAAAAACAACAAGGAAACAGCATAAAGCTAAGAACGCCTTTGGATGTCTTCTTGGAACTTGTCCACCATATCTCTACAAAGCTTCATGAACTCTTTGACTACTTCGGGAAGGATGATAGGAGATGATTCTGCTTTTGCCAAACTCTTTGGAATATCTTGAATTAAATCATTACACAAGAAGACTAGCTTATCATAATCATCGCGACATTTCTCATAGTCTTCAAGCATCTTAGGAACCATGCTCACATGCTCACTTGCCGTAGAAACAATTGTGTAGAGTCTTTTCCAATAGTCTCTTTCGTTCAAGGCTGCCTCGTGTATCTCTTTTTCTCTCATGAACACTTCCCGAAGTGATACCATAGCTTGAAATGCTCTTTCGTACTCACCAGTGCGCTGTAAAAGTTCTTCTTCCGTGGTTAATCTTCTTGCGTGCTCTTGTTGTCCAGCATTGAGGGCTTCTTGAAGATCATATTTGAGGTTCCTTATTTCACCCTCTTGATCTTTAGTCCTATCAGTTAATTCAAAGACTACAGCTTCTAGATTTTTCTCGGATTCCGCTTTGTCATGGGAAGCCTTCTCATAACGCCTTCTCCACCTTGCAATTTCCGCATTAGCTTGCTCCAACCTCTCATCATGAGCCTCTAAATTAAAATTAGCACTTAAATACCCTTCAGTTGCACGTTTCCTTTTACTCCTTTGTCTATCATTCTCTTCCTTCATTGCTTGAAGTTCTTGGTTCTTATCCTTAAGGTCGAAGCGTAGTTGGCTCCTTTCGTTGGTAAGTTGATGCAAATCAAGTTCTAACTTCTCTTTTTCTTTTCGGGACGCCTCTAGGGCAGCCTTGATCCCTTCTATCTCTTCGATGGATAGAGGAACAAGATCAGGAGAATCAGGCTTGTATGCGGGATCCACAACAAAAGGAAGCAAAATCTTCCCAACTCTTTCTTGAACCCATGCGGTGTAAGGTGCTTTTGCAATTGCATTCTTTGGCCCAAAATATTTTCTTTGAACCTGACTCCAAGCTTGAATTACTTTCTTCAGTGTTCTTGGTTCACCCTTCCCATTATCATGCAAGATCAATTTTTCTATTTGTTGTTTGGAAGGTTCACTATCCATAGAATGTCCTAATTGACGTAATGCTAAAACGGGGTTATAATTAATACAACCAAGAGTCCCTATTAATGGCACATTGTCGAAATCTCCGCATTTGTAAATGATCCTATCAGAATTTAATTTCTTTGCATACCATAGGATAGAATCCGCTTTAAGAGCCCTTAGCTTTTGAGCCCAATCATTTCTAGTCAATTCTTTGATAAGACCACTAGCTTTATAGAGATGCGAAGTCAACCAAGAATATAGCAAGTGGACACAACAAAATAGCATTCCTCTCTTCTTTTCGAACTTTGTATGGATAGCATAGTAAATATTAGCGAGGATAGTCGGAGTAGGATCTTTTCCGTGAACCTTAAAGGAAGTGAAAGCATGAATGGCAGCGAGATCTACATAATCAACATTTTTTGGCAATAAGACAACTCCAAAAATCAAAAGAGCTAATAAATGTCCACAAATGTCCCATTGTTTCTTTTGAGCATACATTAAAGCTTGATTTTCTAAGTAAGATCTCTTGATCCCATGCACATCTCCATCAGTTTAGTAGTTAGTCTTCAATTCCGCATCGGATACTCCCAAAGCCTTTGCTAAATCTGAAAAATCAACTTCTTTACCTACACCAGTATAGAATTCCTTTTTAATTTTTGAGAATCCCAACACAGCATCCATCTCTTCCAAAGTGGGAGCCAACTGGAAATCCTGAAAAGTGAAACATCTAAGCGGCGGATCATAGAATTGAACCAATGCGGTAATAGCTTCCTCTTGTACTTTCACCCTTAGCAAGTCCAAAATATTCCCATAGCGGATTACAAACCTATCCAAAGCACTTGATGGTAATTTTTCCTTGATTATTTTCAGCTTCTTGATATCCGGAGTGGAAACGGTAAGATGAACAATGGTCTTCTTGGTACTCATCCTTCCTACACATTCACCAAATAGAATATATTTTTACATTTATATTATATTTTCTTATTTACTATTTTTTGTGGATAAAACATGATGAAGATGCAAATGAGAGATGATGCATGCAAACACACAAAAAGGAAAAAAAACATAGCAACAAAAACATATATAACATAATATTTCAAGAAAACCAGGTTCATAGGTTCGACGTAGGGGGCTCTAGGGAGCCAACCTTTTTATGGGGGGTTCTAGAAGGTCTCATGGGGTCATTCGTAGCCTCCGAGACTCTTTGTCTCTTCGGATTTTAAAACGACTCATTTTATCCATGAGGTTCGAATTTTTGGGGTAGGTTCTCGGAGAGATCAGCCAAGTATCCAGTCCAGCCCTCAACAAAGTCAAGCCTCGTTTTGGACCTTTCCGAACACTCAACCCACTCCGAGTGGAGTTATCAGTGAGATTCGTAGGAGATTCGTACTCCCCTATTGATCTCAAAGTTAACTCCTACGCTTAGGGTTTAACACAACATAAAGACAGCGATGCATATAATAATTAAATATTTCAAGGCAGACAAATAAACAAAAAAACAAAACAAAATAAATAATAAAAAAAATACATTAATATTCATTAAAAGCTGAACCTCCCCCAAACCCTAAAAAATGGCATGTTTGCCAAACCCTAAAACGCGCCACAAACCCTAAACCACAAACCACAAACCACAAACCTAAACCCACTCAAGCCTTAGGAGCATAATAATTAACCTAATAGTGTTGTCCCCAGCAGAGTCGCCAGCTGTAGCAACCTGCCTAAAAATTTCAGCTTTCGAGTCGCCACCTATTCTGAAGGGCGAATAGGAAACCCTACGCAGATAAGAGATTGAGGGTAAGTTATTATAATCAGGCTAAGGGAAGGTGTTAGGCACCCTCAGCCCTTTCCTAAAGGCTAATGTTCAAAGATTAGGGTTGCATGGCAGGGTTTGTAAAGAAATGTGGCAAACAAAATTATAATGACATGATTGAGATTTTGAAGAGGGGGACTCGCCTTGTTGCCAAGTGCCTACGTACCTCCTTAGGGAGGATCAGAGTCTACGTAGTTCGGGGAGGGTTGTACGCCCCTTAGAGTTGAATTTGTTTAGATGTGTTTTTTTTAGAGGCTTTTTGGCTAGCCTATCGCAGTTTTATTCGTATCGTAGTTTTGAATGGATTTTAGAATTATTAGGGTTTGGGGCGTACAACCCTGATTTGGCACAATTAACCGCGATGATCAATAGGTTTGATCACCATAGTTAAAAGATTAAGGATTTGCATTGTTACCAATTCAAATCGATTAATTCGATTATCACTAATAACAACTTATTTGTATTTTACTTATTTATTAATTTTATTTTTTTATATTGTTACCTCTCATAATCGATTAACACGACTACAAATAATAACAAATTAAATTAAATAATAAGGCAAGATTAATCACCACAATCAATAAGATGATTGCAGCCATTTAATCGAATTTAGTTGGATTTTATTTTAATTAAAATGGTATTTTAATTAAAATTATTGTTAACCACAGCGATTAATCGATTTAATCGGCGCGAATAACAAATTAGAAATTTTAATATAATTATCATGTATTTATTTTATTAAAAAAAAATATAATTAATATATATTAAAATTAGTATTTTAATTAAAAGAAAACAAAATAATTAAAAGAAAATAGGTTTTATTGAGATTATGATTCAATGTGATATTCATGAGGGCTCATGTTATAGGCATCAAGTACCAGGTGCGCCGGATCCATGTGGCTAGTGATTCTAAGGCTCAGATCTATAGGACCATGGTAAGGCTGGTGGCACGCAGAGCATGGGATCAAGAATACATATTTAGATAAAAATAGTTGAAAGGGCCAGGGATCGAACCCTGGACCCTTGGGACAAATACGCGCGCACTCACCATCTCAACCAACACACAATTCTGTTAGAGGGATGCGCGCCGTTCAACATATGCAAAACATAACAACACCCACTAAAACGCGCGCGCGGTTTGAAATTGTCCAACCAGAATGGGACACGCATTCGTCTTCCCCAAGAAGACAAAAGAACCTGCACTTTTAACCACCAATTTGCTAGGAATTTTCCGTAGCAACTGCAAACTACAAAAATAGCGAATAGCTCGTATGGGCAAATAAATATGGCGCGACCCTATCATTCTACTCGTCCCAACCACGCGAACTTAACCATGCTCCTATTTCCTTCTAATTTTACTTCTATTGAAAAACCCCAATCTAAAACCCTAAAAGCTTAAACGGTCATCAATGGCAAAGTACGATTGGAACACACAAACTTCATATAAACAATCCAGAAACAATCAGGGCATTAAGAACAAACAGAATACACGATCAAAACACCATGGGAATGCCTATATTACGCTAATCGAATCAAAATTCAGAGCGACTTACCTGGGCTTGTTTGGAGAAATTCTGGGGGTGTTGACGAAGTATGACGATCCAGACACGTTCCAAATGATCCAAGGAAGCTTTTGCAACCTTTAGTTCTTGTTGAAAGCTCCTAATTTGCCAAAACCGAATTCAAGTTTTTGGGTGATTTTCTTGGTTCTTGCAAGTGCCTACTCTCTCCGAATTTCGTCCCCTAACCCTATGGCTTGTGTTTGGTACTTATAGGAGAACAAAATTAGGTTAACAAATAGTGCCCAAAGTCTTTGAATCAACTCTTGCCATATTTGAATATTTGATTTCTTTCTTGAATGGCAAGCTTCTTATTTTGGCCAATATTGTATCAAATCTTTCCAATCCATGTATGCACGAAATTAGACATATTTTAGACATTAATTGTAATTGGAAATACTTAAAGATCTATTTTCTTACAAAATATTTGATTTCCATGTTAATTAAATCATTAAAATGAAATAAAAAACATATTAAATTAAATATAATGTTAAAATTTCGTGGGAAATACATTTAGGTATGCTAAAGTCTCATGGACCAAGAGTGTAACAAGAAACCATGAGCCCATATGCGAATTTTCTCCATCTGAACCTCTTTTTTTCATTTTTGACCCTCACAAATTCACCAACTTTGATCAAGCATATCTCCTTCTATTTTTGAGCTATGAGGGAGTTCTAATACTCTTTAGAAACCTCAAGAGGTCCTTTACAAGCCACTTTGGAACATATTTTTCATTTGAAGCTTTTATCTTGATCATATTCTCTTTGGGAAAAAACTGCTTTTGAAGGATGCCTGAAAATGACCTGTAATCTTTTGCCTTGTATCTCTTAAATGAAGCATTTCTAGCCCTGGCTTGTGAGACACAAAGTTGTAGAGAATCCAATTTCCTTCAAAATAGGCTTTGAGTGGGGAATTTCTGATGTTCCATGTGAAAGTTATGCCCAGTCAAAGTTGGGTTGACTTTCTCCTAAGAAACCCTAATTTGAACCTTTTTGTATTTGTTCATCTCTGAGTTTCTATTAATGGAATTGTGGATGGTCGTTTTCTTTACCTCCCCGTTTCACTTGGGAGGACGGCACGCTAAACCCTTCACGCGAAATTTGGAAGGAGAATGCGCCCGTGGTGGGATGAATTTTGTTTCAGTTCTTCCTACGATATCACACGAACTTTCTTATTGGTCCTACGAGTAGGAAAGGGAAAAAAAGATCTCAACTAAACCCTAGGAGTTTGCTAAGTGTGGGGATTTCACCTAGACTAGAAATTCTGGAGTCCGGGGGGTCGGTTATACATAGGGAAGTGTTTAAACACCCTACATATCTGTAGTACTCTACAGGAACCTTCTATGTGTCATTGTGATTGTGTTTGCTGCTAATGATTGGGAAAGTTTCTCCTTTGTGTTAGGAGAAGGAATTGAATTGATTTAAAGAAAGACAGACATATAGACAGACTGACTATTTTTGGTATTTTATTAGCTCGCTGAGATTCCTTGTGAACCTCATGCCTACATATCCCTAGTGGAAGTCAGAGCTTAATGTAGTTCGGGGAACTAACTAGGGAAATTACTTGTTTTTGGTGCCTTGCTTGAAGCTCAAGGTTGAAGCTTGAATTAAATCTCTGTTTACAGTAAAGAGACATGAAATCATCTTTACAGAGAGGTATTTGTACTATTCTACCACAAACATTTAAAAGTGACAGAAAAGCTAAAAAAATGATGTTTCATTAAGAGGGGAGTCTACTTGGTTGATCAAGTATGACAGCTATCGTGCCTCTAAAATGAAAGAAAGATGCTCATCCAAATTAGGGAAAGTGTACAAGTCTGGGGATGTGCCAGAGCATGTCTTTCAGAGTCCTAAATGGGAGACTTTGAATGAAATTGAAATTGAAATGTTTGTTTGTTTGAATGTGGTAGAGTAGTAAAAATATCTCTCTATAGAGATAAGCTATGTCTATCTACTGTATAAAAGATTTGAATTTAACTGGCTTGTATGAGGCCCAAGCTTGAGGCTTTTTTGATTGATTTATTAATATTATTGACTTTGGGAGATGACTCCACTGGGGATTAATTACAGGGTATTTTTGTGTTCTGTACAAAGCCCAGAATTGAGGCTGACTCTACTTAGGGAGACTCTATTTATGTGCCTTGTACAAAGCCCAAGGTTGTGGCTAACTGCTGAGGATAATTGAATGAATGACTCTATTTTATGTGCCTTGTACAAAGCCCAAGGTTGTGGCTGACTCTAGCTAGGGAAAACATTATTTTCTGCCTTGTACAAAGCCCAAGGTTGTGGCAGACTCTTAAATAAACTGAGTATGGATGACTCTATGGGGAAAAGATCCTAGGTGTTAGGAATCTTTGACACATGAAAGTATGGTTTATCTGCCTTGTACAAAGCCCAAGGTTGTGGCTACTGAATGATGAAGAACTCACTGGGGAGACTCTATTATCTGCCTTGTACAATGCCCAAGGTTGAGGCTGACTCTTGACAGGGGAGTTTTATTGTTTGGGTGCCTTGTATGAAGCCCAAGGTTGAGGCTAACTATTTTTGTTGGTTTTGACTCTACTGAGGAGATTTTATTTATTGAAAGACTGTTTTTCTTTGGAAGCTAACCCTTTCCAGGGATTTTGACTTAGCTGGAGAAATTATTTGGTAAAAGACTGACTTTATCATGTTTTTTAGAGGCTGACCCTTTCCAGGGGTTTTGACTCTTTTGGGGAAATTATCTCCTAAGAGAAATGAATCTTTATTTTTTGACATTTTTTATTAATTGACTTTGGAGGCTAACCCTTTCCAGGGATTTATATTAAAAATGAAAGAATGTGTGGAAGCTAACCCTTTCCAGGGATTTTGTTGAAATGGTTGGCAGAAAGATTATCTAATGGAGACTTCTTGTTTAAAGCCCAAGATGAAGGCTGACACATGCTGAGGAGAAGTAAACATAGATCCTAGACTCTGCTAAGGAAGATTGATGAAGATAAGGGTGACAGAGACTGTCCATGTCTCTCATTCCAAAAATGTACTCAATGTAGAATTGAGACAAACTTAGCTTGTTTAAAGTCTGGTTTAAATTGGAAGAAACTCACCAGGGTAGGCTAAAAGGTGACTAAAGACCTGTTCCTATGTTTATAAGAAACCTGATGGGTCCTTGTATACAAGCTCAAGAGGAAGCTGGAAATGCTTTTAAGAAGCCTGTGGGTCCTTGTACAAAGCCCAAGAGGAGGCTAATCGAGGGTCCTTGTTATAGCACAAGAGAAAGCTATGTAGTTTTGAACTTATTTTGGCTCTAAGCAAATGGGTAAGAGGTTTCACCGGGAATAATTCCTCTTTGGGTGGATGTGTCCTATTATTTGGATTCTAAGGTTTTCACCAAGATGTTTCACCGGGAATAATTCATCTTGGGGGTTTGAACTACAGATCTCTAATTAGGAAAGAGCCTTCACCGGGAAGACATTCTCAATCCTAGGTCATATTCCTATAATATATATATAGTTTAACTGTCCTAAGGTTTATACTCAAACGTAGTTCTAAACTAATATATGCACAGTTTATATTTGACAGTAATTTAAATAAAGACTGTAAATTGAAAGCCTGTAAAGCCTAACCTGGATGGAGTGGAGGCCTTTGAAGAAGTATATACAGAGCCTCAACAGTAATTTTTGTTGTTTTGTTGATAACAGTTGAATATATATATGATAAACAGTTAATGGTTTTTGAAAACAGAAGAAGTGAAGATGGACAAAGGTCACATAGGTATCTGAAGAGTTTCACCGGGAATAATGCCCTTCAAATACCAGAAGAATGTTTTGAAAACAGAAAGAAGATTTTGAAAATACAGTTTTGAAAACAAGCTAAGAAGAGAAGGTTTTTGGGACTTACACTCTATTAGAGGCCCAGTACTTTACAGTACTGGTGTAAAAGCAATTTGAAAAAATGATTTGGAATGATACAAGGTTTTGTTGTTTGAAAACCTTAATCATTTGATTTATTCGAAGATTGAAAACAGTTTTGAAAATTGACAAAAAGTCAACTTAATTAAGGTAAAAATAAAGACTTTTAACTAATTAAGACCTAAACAATTAGGGTTTTATCATAAAATTATTTACAAAGTGATTAGGTTAAAATAAAGTGACAATATATATTTAAAGTATTTAAGAAAACACTTAAAAACATACTATTTTAAACCTAATTAAAATTCATGAAATAAATAATATTTTTATGATTTTTTTGACTATTCACAAAATAGATATATTAAATAATAGGTGTATGAAAAATGAAGTGAAAATGATTTAATTTGATAGGTGAATTAATTGTGTGAAGTTGTGAAGAAAATAGGTGTGACAAGTGATAAAAAATTAGGAATGTCTCCACCAAGGCTTGAACTCACGCCCTTTAGGTTACACACCCAAAACCAAACCACTGGGCCAGCGCGCGCATGGTGATAGTGATACACATCCAACACATTATATTTTCAGATAAACGTGTAAATCATGAAAAAAATAAAAGGAATAAAAAGTCTGGGGCGAGGGGGATTCGAACCCCAGACTTGAGGCATGAGGAGACTAAGAGCGCATGTGAGGCCACTAGGGCAAACGATGTATTCGTTTAAAACACGCTTTCAGTTAAATATATTTTAAACCCTCCCCTGAGAATCAAAAATGGCGCCACCCACCATTTTCATCTTCAACCTCAAGCTCTTCAAATTTGAACTTCTGAGCTTACTCGTTTCTCAACCAAACGTGATGATGTAAAGATGAATTTCACTCCAAATTTCCTCACGAATCTAAATATGTAACTAATATCTATTTATATTAACTACATCTAACTAATTTACCAGAAATCGTGAAGAACCCTAAATTTAAAAAATCAAATTAAATGACTATACTGAAAGATAAATGAATGATGATAGAGGGTTTTCAATCCTCTGATGATGCTGAACAAGATAGAATCGAGCTTTATCACAAAGAGTGCTTAAATTAAAGAGGTGAGGTTCAGAAACTTACCTCTGAAAATGGAGGTCGTGAGGATGATAGAGAGCACCTGGGCTTGAATGAATGATCTCAATAGCTTCCCTGAGACTCAATGATGCTAACTGAATGCTTATTGGAGCTTGAATCCTCCTGAATTGCTCTATGGACCTCCCTCGATTTCAGCTTCAAGTGAACATGGAGGTTGTTGAATTTGGAGTTACAGATGAGCTGCAGCCATCTGGTTAGCTTCACTATGACCTGAGGAGTGTGCCTGGATGATTGGCTTGGCTTGAAACCTTCTGAATTGTTCTGTGGTCCTCCAACTGCAAGTGCTCCAAATGAGAGGTGGAGATGATGATTCTCCACGCCCAGCAGTGTTCCAGAGGTTTGGATCACCTCCAAATGCCTCCCTCAATGTGTTTGAATACTTATTTTCAAAGAGAGAGCTTTGGTTTGAAGAATCCGAGTCTTCTTGCCAAAGGACCTTTGAAAAAACTAAGTATGAAGAAAGAAAAGAGAAAGCAAGAATTTTGTTGCTTTGGTGTGTTTTTTGAATGAGAATGAGGCCTCTATTTATAGGCAATTGGTTCAGTATAGTTGCAGAAGAGTGAGCTTGCTTAATGAAAGAAGTTTGGTTTCTTAAGCATGAAGGAAGTTTGCAAATATCTCTTATGCAATGATGAGAATTTTGATTCCATTTGATCAATCCCCTAGCCCTCGATTTTGCTTGATCTTAGGGGACAATTCTGAGCCAGAAATGAGCTCTAATTGGTTGGTGAGAAGATTCCTTGGGTGATTCATCAATTTGCCATAAATTCACAAATGTAATCATTACATAATCACATGTTCTTGTTTTTAGAATCTTCTTCAATCCTTATGGCATGGTGAAAATGAATGCATGGCATTGTTTCAGATATGTTATGGGTCGTGTAGCATCCATAATTGAGGTCATGTGCACAAAATTTCAAAGTTCAAAAATGATGCATGACCTATAATTTTACTTCATGAGGCCAACTTTGAACAAGCATAACTCTTAGCTCAAATTGAATTTGGAGAAGGTTGAACACAATTTGGAAAGCCCTAAACATCTACTTCAAATCATTAGTTTATGTCTTCTTCAGAATCATTTGGGAAATTTGTGAAAAATGAGCCCAAAGTTGGATGAAAACCAAGTTAAAACACTTAGAAAATTTTCTAAGTGTTTATGGCCTAAAACTTCAAAATTTTCAAAACCCTTAAATGGTTGATCTTTTGAAAAAAGTTCTTATGTGAGATGTTGTTTTATTTTGCAAGATCTACAACTTTCATGTTGGAAGTTTTTTGAGTTGTGTAGGTGAAATTTTGAGTTCTCACCATGCCCTCAAAAACCCTAATTCCCGACTTTTTGCTCCTTGATGAATTTCTTTGAATTTCTTTGGTCAAATGACTTTGACATCCATATATTGATGATATTGATCTTTGAAAGTCATTTTTTGACCAAAAACCTTAAAAGTCAATGATGATCCCACACAGTTGACTTTTCCTGACAAAGTGAATTTTTGGGCTTTTGTGTAGAAACAAGATCTTCTCCTCAAATGAATGATGTAAATGGATTATATTGAGGTAGTAGAGATTCTTGAATCATGTCTTGAGTTTTGGATCCATGCCCTGATTAAAAGTCAACTATCTTGGTGAATTAGGTCAAAAACCCTAATTGTCGACCAGAGGACAATGATGAGTGTAGACTTTGAATTGAGGTGTAATGTCCAGTGGATCTTGTCATAAGAGTTATTTGAATATGATTAATGTCTTTGAATGGTTTCCTGGGGCTTTTTAGGGTTTCCCAAAGGTGATCCCTGATTTTAGTCCTTGATAGGCTCCAAACCCTAGTCTGTTGATCTGAGTAATCCTGTACTTAGATGAATGGGTGTCTTAATCAATCATAGGTGTAATAATGAGGCTTTTGAGTCTTATGATTGTATTAGAGACTAATCCCTCTATTGATTGATCCTTTGCCTGAGTTTTCTTGTCTTTGAACACCCTCGATTGAATGCCAGACTGCCCTGGGTACTTACTTTGACTTGATGAAAATCCTGAAGATATGTCATCTCAGGGGGGTCAAAAATTAGGGTATGACAGGAATCATGATCAATTCTTGATCAAATGATGGTTATGCACCCCATACTTGATGTTTGCCCAATGATTATGGTTTGAATCATGCCTTGATTATGATTGACCTTTCAGTTTGAATCAGTTGACTGTGAATTATCTGGATCATTTGAATGAGCCATGTCTTTGAGATTTGGACTTGCCTTTGTTATGAGAGAAGTGTGGGAGGTAAATTTTGGGGTATGACAATCAGAAGACTGTGCTGATAGAAAGTTAAAGGATTTTAGAAAAGTTTATGTGAGAGGGAAGTGTGTCACCTTCACCTTAACTGTTATCAACAATTATCTAGGAAGATCTAATGAGGCTCAACCTGAGCTGGAGGTATCTGACAATAAGGTGTGTCAAGTGATCACCACAAACCAGGTTAAAAGCTGGCCCCTGAAGGGAAAACTATCTGCAAGCAAGCTCAGCATAAAGTATGCTATGTTGCACGAAATTGGAGCTGCAAACTGGATGCCCGCAATGCACAAATTAACTATTACTACTGATCGGTCACCAATTCTACATACTTTCCGTTAATTATTTGGTAAAAAATCTCTCATTTTGGTAACACTTTAGTTTAGCTTTTTATCGTTTTAACTTAGTTATTTCGTATTTTGCAAATTCGTTCTTGTTTGATTTTTATTTATATTTAGATGCTTTTGATACCTTGGTTTGGTAGTTGTTTGTGATTTCGGATGCAAATGAGGCGCACCAAAAGAAGTAGACTGAAAAATTCCATAAGGTCGTGATTTTCCAAGACATCCCGTGTCAAGAAAAGATGAAAAAATGAAGAAAAAGAAGAAAAAATAAATGACACGGGCGCCCGTGTCAATTGACACGGCCATGTCAATGTTGCTGATGGAAAACATGGAAGCAAAATAGTGGACAGAAGCTGATACGGGCACCCGTGTCAATTGACACGCCCGTGTCAATTTGGATGGGCAAAAAGGGATGAAAGGCGTGTGAGGCAGAAGCTGACACGGGCACCCGTGTCAATTGACACGACCGTGTCAGCAGTTCCGGGCAGATTTTCAGCTTTTTCAGTTTTTGCAATTTTTGACTCATTAAGGGCGTTTTTGACATTATGCATCACAAAAGAACAACATAACAAGAGAACAACATAACAACATTATGCATCAGTTTCAAGAAGAGATTAGAAAAAACCATAGGAACACCACACCTTCAATCAAAAATCTGGAAGTTCAAATGGATCAGATAGCACAACATCTCACTCTACAGGCACAAGGTACCCTTCTGAGCTCAACTGTGAAAAATCCTAAAAACCAAGAGAATATCAATGTTGTCACAACAAGAAGTCATAAAATACCAGAGTCTGGAGAAAAAAAGGAAATAGATGACAACTTGGTAATAGAGGTAGATCTTGAAATAAGAGAGAATGTGAAAGAACCTGAAGTAGTGGCACTACCGGTTAAGCCACTTGAAGAGAAAAATAAAAATGAGGCTAAACCGGTGATTAAATTACCATTCCCCTCTAGAGTAGACAAGAAGGATTCGAAAGAGAAGGATTTTGAGAAGTTTGCTGCAATGTTCAAAAAGTTAGAGATTAACTTACCCTTCTTTGAAGCACTGGAGAATATGCCTTTGTACAAGAAATTTATGAAAGAAGTGATTTCTAAAAAGAGACCAGTAGGAGTGGAGCCTGAAGTGGTAACTGAAAAGTGTGGTAGAGTCTCACCAGAAAGGAGGATCCCAATCAAGAAGAAAGACCCTGGAGCAGTGGCAATTCCTTGCACTATCAATGACAGATCGTTCAAGAAGGTGTTAATTGATTCTGGTTCTAGTGTAAGTTTAATGCCATTGTCTATCTTCAAAAAGCTTGACATTGGAAAGATAAGCGAGAGTGAGACCAAATTGAAATTTGCTGATCACACCATTAAGCAGTCATATGGGGTAGTTGAAGATGTATTGGTGGAGATCGGTGAGTTTATCTTTCCAATTGATTTCCACATTATGGACATTCCCGAAGATGAAGAGACTCTTATCCTTCTTGGGCGGCCATTTTTGATTACTAGTCGATGCGGTCTGAATCTCGCGAAAGGGACACTAACAGTAAAATCATTTGATGAAGAGGTAACAATGAAGGTCTTGGACGTCAAAAAGAAAGGTGCACCTGGAAATAATAAATCGTCAGTTGGTATGATTAGAAGTGAGGGAGAAGGCAAAAGTCCAAAACCTCCCCCAGAAAAAGTCTCGAGCATAGTCTCTCATGTGGGCTCAGCTCAAGCATCTATCATAAGTTCTGCGTTCATTCAAGATGTCAAAAAGAAGAAAAAAGAGGACAATCAAAGTGAGAAGATGAAAGTGGATAGTAACTTGAAGAGAAAAGCAACCAGGTTTGGAGAAGTGACAAGCAACCAGGTTTGGAGGAGGAAGTACCCTCCTTAATAAAGGGTAATGGACCGTCGAGCCATGCGACGTTAAATGAAGCGCTTCGTGGGAGGCAACCCATGATTTTAACAATGCGGTTTACTTTTTGTTTTATTTTTCAGAAAATAAACAAAAGTGGTTCTCTCTGGTGAAAGCTACGAAGCAGCAACTGGAGTCGCAGTATCCTCTGTGAGTTCACCCTCGCTATCTCGAATTTAAACATTGAGGTTAGTGTTTGGTTCAAGTGTGGGGGGTTATTGCGTTCCGTTTTTATTTTGAGTATATGTTTTTCTTAGTATTTCTATGCTATTATGTCTACCATGTGTTAGAGATAGATGAGATTTACCGGATGGTTGATGGAGTGGTAGTAAAAGGATGAAATATCCAACTCAAGCTTGCACCCCAGGCATCCCTGGAAGTTGATACAACCAAAAATAATTGTTGGACACAACTTGATGACACCGGACCGAGATTGAAAGTTGGTACACACGAACCGGAAAAGAAGCAACAATCACACGATAAGTACTATGGATCCTGTAAGTTATGCCCAACATGGTGAGAACATAAAAAGCCAGAAATATATCATCATAAGAGAGTAGTCAGGTATGACTTTATCACTTTGAATTTGCGTACATTCTACTCATATGACACTACATGATAACACACACTGAGGCACGTTGTTTCTGTTTTCCCCCTGAGCCTTTCTAGCCATCCCTTATTTATGTTTACCCTATGCAAACCCCTTTGAGCCTGTATCCCTTGTTTGTCTTTAAACCGCATATATTATCCCTTGGCCAAAAAGAAAAAAAAATTATCCCTTTTTAACCTTGCTTGTCATAAACGTTGTGGATTTTGAAATTGTGCAAAGTTCTAAGTTTGGGGTGGTGAACCTTGTAAGAAAAGGGCAAGTGTGCAAAAAAAAATGGAGGCTCGTGAATGCTCAGAGAAAAAAAAAGAGAGAAAAAGAAAAAAAAAATATATATATATATATAACTCATAAAAACGCACTTGTCCCGGCTAAACAACTTGGTTACATTTGAAACACTCAAATCATTGAGTGAAGTTAAAGAGTCAATGTTAAACCCTATCGTATTAAAATAAGCACATGGACAAGAAAGACAACATGACAGCCGAGCCCCAAAAAACCCTTTGTGTTATCTTTTTTCTTTGTTTATCTCAACGCACCTAAGCCCCGCTACAACCCAAAAGACCTCAAAAGTGTGTGCAAAGTGTTTGTGTATGAAAGTAGAGTTTATTCAAATTTAAAAGTTGGTACTGCATATCATGACATGTGAGTGAAGTTCGTTCTTAACCCCGAGAGAATTGGTGAGAAGTGTGAAAAAGCTTGCAGGTGAAGGAGTACTTTGACGTGGAAGTGAAGCGGAAAACTCGGTTCGTGAAACTGGAAAAATTGACCGGCAAGGTATAAATGGAGTTGCAAAAAGCATCGGTTGTATTGTGGTAAGTGTAAATTCAGGGGTGACCTTTGTTTTGTTCTCTCATGCATTGCTTGAGGACAAGCAATGAGCTAAGTTTTGGGTTGTGATCGGTCACCAATTCTACATACTTTCCGTTAATTATTTGGTAAAAAATCTCTCATTTCGGTAACACTTTAGTTTAGCTTTTTATCGTTTTAACTTAGTTATTTCGTATTTTGCAATTTCTTTCTTGTTTAATTTTTATTTATATTTAGATGCTTTTGATACCTTGGTTTGGTAGTTGTTTGTGATTTCAGATGCAATTGAGGCGCACCAAAAGAAGTAGACGGAAAAATTCCATAAGGTCGTGATTTTCCAAGATATCCCGTGTCAAGAAAAGATGAAAAAATGAAGAAAGAGAAGAAACAATAAATGACACGGGCGTCCGTGTCAATTGACACGGCCATGTCAATGTTGCAGATGGAAAACATGGAAGCAAAATAGTGGACAAAAGCTGACACGGGCACCCGTGTCAATTGACACGCCCGTGTCAATTTGGCTGGGAAAAAAGGGATGAAAGGCGTGTGAGGCAGAAGCTGACACGGGCGCCCGTGTCAATTGACACGGCCGTGTCAGCAGTTCCGGGCAGATTTTCAGCTTTTTCAGTTTTTGCAATTTTTGACTCATTAAGGGCGTTTTTGACATTATGCATCACAAAAGAACAACATAACACTATTTAGACCTAGTTTTTGGAAGGCATTAGGATTATCTTGGATCATATTGGAGATTTCTACGAAGGAGAGAAGAGCAATCAAGGATTTGGAAAAGGGAGATCTTCAAGAGCGGAAGCAATTGAATATTGAAGCAATCCTTATCTCTTGTAATGTTTATAATTACCTTCGTAGTTTTCTTAATTACTATGAGTAGCTAAACATATTTATGATAAGGGGATGTCCCTAAATCGCTTTTCTGTAATGAATTGAGTACCGTTGTTTTACGAATTTGAAGTTTCTATGAATTTAGTTTATTTTCAAAGTATCTCATGCTTCATTCTATTGGAAAATATTATGTTGATTTACGGTTAAGGTTAGGTCGTAAAAACCACCTTAACGCTTTTTGAATAATAACACTACTGGTAAACCGCTTAGGAATAAGGATTTGACGGTATTGATCATCTATTCTTGGTTTTTTTTACAAGGTTCTTGGTGCAACAATTTAGTTGTTAAGGAATTGAAACTGAATTTTAGTGCCAAATAGATTTTACGCTAAGGAATTAGGGAAAATTAATATTGAGAATTGATACTAAATCATATAGACAACTCTTTCATAAGATAGAGGTTACGTGAATTACAAGGCGGTTCATACATCTACCTTAGTATATCTTCTCATATTTGTACCAAGTCAACTTTTATTTATTATTACTTTTAACTATAGTCTTTTTAACTAAATCGAACCAACCAAACCTACACCTGATGATCTTTTGTTCACTTGAATTATAATTCTCACTTATATTGCCACAGCAGTCCTCGAGATCGATACTTGGATAATCTCCACTTTAATAACTACATCGGTAGAAAGTAGTACACTTGCTATTTTTCCGATCAACTATTGTCTTGGGAAAATTTATATATGTTGTTGGAACCAAGACAAAATTTGACTATGGCTCCTACATCTCTGATCAAACAATGAAGCATGCAGGAAGTTTCAATGTGAAAGACCCTATTTCCTTCCCATCTCTTATATGTGGTATCATATTGAACCAGTATCCTAGTATTTTAAGTGAAAATGACTATGTGTGCAAGAGAGAAAGTACCCTGTCTTTTCACTACAAGTTGTTTCAAGGAACTCATGTTCCTAACATTGTCATGACTTCTGCTGAGACATCCAAGGGAAGCTCAAATGTAAGCAAAGCTGAAGTAATTGCAATGCTCAAAGAAACTGTTAGAACAAGATTTGTTCTGATCAATATTCTTAGTTTTGATGATAACAAGGATATGAATTTTGTGTGAGATAATGTGGTACTCTAATACATTGCAATTTCCCTTTCAGGAAATATATAAAGAGTATGCACAAATCAGCGCTCAGAAGCTTTGACTCAGAAGGTTCAGCATGCAACATCAGAACATGGTCTGGCAAGACATCAGAAGATGGTCAAGGCAGAATCAGAACATGGGTCTATGGAAGCATCAGAAGAACTTGAGATCAGAAGCAGAAGCACTGAAGTTCTCATGGTATCACACTCAGAAGCACTTCAAGGTCAGAAGACAAGAAGATGCTATGCACCAAGCTGTTTGACTCTGATGATATTCAAACGTTGTATACACAAACATCAGATCAGAAGAAAGTACAGGTGGCAGGCTACGCTGACTGACAAAAGGAATGTTGGAAGCTATTAAAGGCAACGTCAGTAGACACAGCGTGAACAAGGCTCGAGGTAGTTGACAAAAGCGTGAAACATTAAATGCAATGCTGTACGGAATACGCAAAGCATTAAATGATCCCAACGGTCATCTTCTCAAAGTGCCTATAAATATGAAGTTCTGATGAGAAGCAAGGTTAACAATTCTGAAAGAACTTACTCTGAAAAACTTGCTGAAACGCTGTTCAACTCAAAGCTCAGAAACTTCATCTTCATCAAAGCTCACTACATTGCTGTTGTAATATATTAGTGAGATTAAGCTTAAACGTTAAGAGAAATATCACTGTTGTGATTATAGCTTTTCAGAAGCATTTGTAATACTCTTAGAATTGATTACATTAATTTGTAAGTAACTAGAGTGATCAAGTGTTGATCAGGATACTCTAGGAAGTCTTAGCTTGTGTCTAAGCAGTTGTAATTAGAGTGATCACGTGGTGGTCAGGATACTCTAAGAAAGTCTTAGCTTGTGTCTAAGCATTTGTTCCTAGAGTGATCAGGTTGTGATCAGGATACTCTAGAAGACTTAGTCGTGGGCTAAGTGGAAAACCATTGTAATCTGTTGCGATTAGTGGATTAAATCCTCAGGTGAGGTAAATCACTCCGTGGGGGTGGACTGGAGTAGTTTAGTTAACAACGAACCAGGATAAAAATAACTGTGCAAATTGTTTTTATCGTTCAAGTTTTTAGACTACACTTATTCAAACCCCCCCCCTTTCTAAGTTTTTTCTATCCTTCAATTGGTATCAGAGCGTCGGTACTAAGGTGCAAGCACTTAACCGTGTTTAGAAAAGATTCAGGAAGAGAAAAACGCTTCAGTAAAAGATGGCTGGTGAAATTCCAACAGATCCACCTGCATCTACATCTGGCTCTGCTGAGCAAGACAATGGTAACAATGGTTATACTAGACCACCAGTATTTGATGGTGAAAACTTTGAATACTGGAAAGATAAACTGGAAAGTTACTTTCTTGGTCTAGATGGTGAATTATGGGATCTTCTGATGGATGGTTACAAACATCCAGTGAAAGCCAGTGGCGTAAGGCTTACAAGGCAAGAAATGGATGATGATCAAAAGAAGCTTTTCAAGAATCATCATAAATGTAGGACTGTTTTGCTGAATGCTATCTCTCATGCTGAGTATGAGAAGATATCTAACAGGGAAACTGCCCATGATATATATGAGTCATTGAAAATGACCCATGAGGGAAATGCTCAAGTCAAGGAGACTAAAGCTCTTGCTCTAATCCAGAAATATGAAGCCTTCAAGATGGAGGATGATGAAGACATTGAGAAGATGTTTTCAAGATTTCAAACTCTGACTGCTGGATTAAGAGTTCTGGATAAAGGCTACACCAAGGCTGGTCATGTAAAGAAGATCATCAGAAGCTTGCCGAGAAGATGGGGCCCAATGGTGACTGCATTCAAGATTGCGAAGAATCTGAATGAAGTTTCTTTGGAAGAGCTGATCAGTGCCCTGAGGAGTCATGAGATTGAACTTGACGCAAATGAACCTCAGAAGAAAGGTAAGTCTATTGCATTAAAATCTAATGTTAAAAAATGCACTAACGCTTTTCAGGCTAGAGAAGAAGATCCTGAAGAATCAGAATCTGAAGAAGAAGATGAACTGTCCAAGATCTCCAGAAGGGTAAACCAACTCTAGAAGAGCAAGCAAAGGAAGTTCAGAGGCTTCAGAAGTTCAAAGAGATTTGAACGAGGAGAATCTTCTGGTGACAGAAGATCTGACAAGAAGAAGGTTGTCTGCTATGAGTGCAATGAGCCTGGACATTACAAGAACGAGTGTCCAAAACTTCAGAAGGAGAATCCCAAGAAGAAGTTTCATAAGAAGAAAGGTCTTATGGCAACATGGGATGATTCTGAATCAGAATCAGAATCAGACTCTGAAGGAGAGCAGGCCAACTTCGCGCTGATGGCTACAGAAGATGATGGATCAGAATCTACATCAGAATCAGATTCTGAAGAGGTATTTTCTGAACTATCTAGAGAAGAGTTAGTTTCCAGTCTAACAGAACTTCTGGAACTCAAGTCTCAGATTAGTATCAAATACAAGAAGCTGAAAAAGCTATTTGAATTTGAAACTAAGAAGCTTGAGGTGGAGAATTCTGAACTGAAGGAAAAAGTTTTAAATTTATCCAAAAATACTGGATCTCCTTCTGTCTCTGAAAAATCTACTCCAAGTCTGAACAATATTCTGAAAGAATATGAATTAAGTTTCAAAAAGTTTTTATCTAGAAGTATTGGCAGAAGTCAACTTGCTTCTATGATATATGCTGTGTCAGGAAACAAAAGAGCTGGCATTGGTTATGAGGGTGAAATCCCATACAAGCTTGAATCTGTGGATGATATGAAAATATCATACAAGCCTCTGTATAACCAATTTAAATTTGGCCACTCCCATGATATTAGGCACACATCACATGCTCAAAGCTTTCACATAACACACACCAAGAAGCATGTGACAAAACCTAAGAAATATCATGGAACTCAGAACATAAACTATCATTCTGTTCCTCCTATTTCATATAATGCTAAACCCAAGTTCAATCAGAACTTGAGGAAAACTAACAAGAAAGGACCCAAGAAGATGTGGGTACCTAAGGAGAAGATAATTTTTGTTGCAGATATCCTTGGCGGCAAAGAGGACAAAAAGCAAAATGTCATGGTACCTGGACTCTGGGTGCTCGCGACACATGACGGGAAGAAGGTCTACATTCCAAGACCTGGTGCTTAAACCAGGTGGAGAAGTCAAGTTTGGAGGAGATCAGAAGGGCAAAATCATTGGCTCTGGAACCATAAGTCTTGGTAACTCTCCTTCCATAACTAATGTACTTCTTGTAGAAGGATTAACGCATAACTTATTGTCCATAAGTCAATTAAGTGACAATGGTTATGATATAATCTTCAATCAAAAGTCTTGCAAGGCTGTAAGTCAGAAGGATGGCTCAATCCTATTTACAGGCAAGAGAAAGAACAACATTTATAAGATTGATCTTTCTGATCTTGAGAAGCAGAAGGTGACTTGTCTTATGTCTGTTTCTGAGGAGCAATGGGTCTGGCACAGAAGATTAGGACATGCTAGTTTGAGAAAGATCTCTCAGATTAACAAACTAAATCTGGTCAGAGGACTCCCAAATCTGAAATACAAATCAGATGCTCTTTGTGAAGCATGTCAGAAGGGCAAGTTCTCCAAACCTGCATTCAAGTCTAAGAATGTTGTCTCTTCCTCAAGGCCGTTAGAACTTTTGCACATTGATCTGTTTGGCCCAGTCAAAACAGCATCTGTCAAAGGGAAGAAATATGGATTAGTCATCGTTGATGATTATAGCCGCTGGACATGGGTAAAGTTCTCGAAACACAAGGATGAGTCTCATTCAGTGTTCTTTGAATTCTGCACTCAGACCCAAACTGAGAAGGAGTGTAAAATCATAAAGGTTAGCAGTGATCATGGTGGTGAATTTGAGAACAAATTCTTTGCGGAGTTCTTCAAAGAAAATGGTATTGCCCATGATTTCTCTTGTCCTAGAACTCCACAGCAAAATGGAGTTGTAGAGCGAAAGAATAGGACTCTACAAGAAATGGCCAGAACCATGATCAACGAAACCAATATGGCTAAGCACTTCTGGGCAGAAGCAATAAACACTGCATGTTATATTCAGAATAGAATATCTATAAGACCTAATCTAAATAAGACTCCTTATGAATTGTGGAAGAACAGAAAGCCCAACATTTCATATTTTCATCCTTTTGGATGTGTTTGTTTTATTCTGAACACTAAAGATCATCTTGGTAAGTTTGATTCTAAGGCACAAAAGTGTTTCCTTCTTGGATATTCTGAACGCTCTAAAGGCTACAGAGTATACAATACTGAAACATTGGTTGTAGAAGAATCAATCAATATCAGGTTTGATGATAAGCTTGGTCTTGAAAGCCAAAGCAGTTTAAAAATTTTGCAGATATTGATATTGATATCTCAGAAGTTGAAGAACTAAGAAGAAAAGTTTTAGAAGCTGAAAACCAAAGCAGCAAAGAATCAGAAGATCAAATTGCTGCATCCTTGGAAAATCTGAGAAGTTCTGAAGAACCAACTATCAGAAGATCATCTAGACTCACATCTGCTCACTCAGAAGATGTCATTATTGGAAACAAAGATGATCCTATCAGAACAAGAGCATTCCTCAAGAACAATGCTGAATGTCAATTAGGTCTGGTTTCTCTGATCGAGCCAACTTATGTTGATCAAGCTCTAGAAGATACAGACTGGATAATTGCCATGCAAGAAGAGTTAAATCAGTTTACAAGGAATGATGTTTGGGATCTTGTTCCAAGACCTAAAGGATTCAATATTATAGGAACAAAATGGGTTTTCAGAAACAAGCTGAGTGAGAAAGGTGAAGTGGTAAGAAACAAAGCCAGACTGGTGGCTCAGGGTTATAGTTAGCAAGAAGGGATTGACTATACAGAAACCTTTGCACCAGTGGCCAGGTTAGAATCTATTCGTCTATTAATTTCTTTTGCCACTCAACACAACATCACTCTTTATCAGATGGATGTTAAGAGTGCCTTCTTAAATGGTTACATAGATGAAGAAGTTTATGTCCATCAACCTCCTGGTTTTGAAGACTCCATGTCTCCAAATCATGTTTTTAAATTAAAGAAATCATTATACGGATTGAAACAAGCTCCTAGAGCTTGGTATGAACGTTTGAGTTCTTTCCTTCTGGAAAATGGTTTCACTAGAGGAAAAGTGGACACTACTCTCTTCTGTAAAACATTTAAAAAGGATATTTTAATTTGTCAAATATATGTTGATGATATTATCTTTGGAACATCTAATGCTACACTTGGAAAGGAGTTTGCTGAGTCTATGCAGGCTGAGTTTGAGATGAGCATGATGGGTGAACTCAAGTATTTCCTTGGGATTCAAATCAATCAAACATCAGAAGGAACGTATGTTCATCAAACCAAGTATGTGAAAGAACTTCTGAAGAAGTTTAATCTTTCTGACTGCAAAGAAGCCAAAACTCATATGCATCCAACATGCATACTAGGTAAGGATTAGGTAAGTAAGAAGGTAGATCAGAAGTTGTACAGAGGTATGATTGGATCTCTTCTATATTTAACTGCTTCTAGACCTGACATTCTGTTCAGTGTTTGTTTGTGTGCTAGATTCCAATCAGATCCTAGAGAATCTCACTTAACTGCTGTTAAGAGAATTCTAAGGTATTTGAAAGGTACTACTAATGTTGGTTTAGTCTACAGATTATCTGAAGAATACAACTTAGTAGGATTATGTGATGCTGACTATGCTGGAGATAGAATTGAAAGGAAGAGTACTTCTGGAAGTTGTCAATTTCTTGGAAGTCACCTAATCTCCTGGTACAGCAAGAAGCAAGCAACCATTGCTCTTTCAACAACAGAAGTGGAATATGTTGCTGCTGCTGGTTGTAGCACACAAATGCTCTGGATGAAAAGTCAGTTAGAAGATTATCAAATATTTGAGAATAAAATTCCTATCTTCTGTGATAATACTTCTGCTATATGTTTATCTAAGAATCCTATCTTACATTCAAAAGCTAAACACATTGAGATTAAACATCATTTCATAAGGGACTATGTTCAGAAGGGTGTTTTATCTTTAAACTTTGTGGATACAGACCATCAGTGGGCTGATATCTTTACAAAACCCCTGGCTGAAGATAGGTTTAAGTTCATTCTGAAGAATATCAGTATGGATTTATGCCCAGAATGAGAAGATGAGAAAATCTTATGTATGGCTATCTTCTGAAATGAGATTGGATTAATGTTTTATAAGAAGTTCTGATCTTAAATCAATTAGAAGTAGTGACTCGTTTATTACTAACGTTTCATTGTCTAAGTTGATTCAGAATATTTTCTAAAGAAAATACAGCTGTATCTAGCTTTCCAGATGGTAACACGTGTCTACCCTATTTGGACAAGCATGCGTGCAGTTGAGGAGGCGCCTTTCCTAGGTAACTGTTCTATCACTTCATTTGTCATAGTTTCTCTCTCCTCTTGTCACGTAATATTAAATGCCATTCATCATTTCCTTTACTTTCTTTTTCGTTTTATATCTTGTCAAACGTTTCCCTTCCCTAGAACGTTTCCTTCCCCACGTTTCCTTCCCCAAATATCGGGGATCGCTGACTTTGATTTCAAGACAGATCTCTCAAGATTCCAAGAAGTCTCAAGTCAGATCTCTTCTGTGATGCTGTTATCAACATTTATCCAAAGGAAGAAGACTTTCTTGAGATACTGGATGAAGTTAAGGATCATGTTCTTGACTTCTATGTTAAGAGAAAGCCCCGTTTGCGACATTAGCTCTCTTTCTGTGAATTGTCTCTCACTTCCTCCTTGAATTCATGCATCTCTCCTACAGTGGAGGTTCTAGTCTGGACAGGCTTATGACTAGGCTAGGGTTGTAGTCCTTGTGTCCTTGTAGTTTTCTTTGCTTATTGCACTTGTGTATCAGCATACATTTTTTGTAATTCTGTTGGTTTAATCAATGAAAAGCTTTTTCTGCATAACTCTTGTACTTCTGCTTATTTTATCAATGACTATTTGGTTCTCTTTCCATTTGTCCTGTCGTTACATCTGAATCTTTTACATTCTTTTTGATGTTATGACAAAAGGGGGGAGAAATAGTGATAAATGATTTGATTTATATTAGCAGTTGCTGGGAAGAAAGCCCCCACATTACTAACAGAAGATGCAAGCTTCATATGTTTCTAAGTTGTTTTGCAGGATTGAAAGCTCAACATTAGAAGCAAAATCATGAGGAATCGCAAATTCTGTAAAAGGAATATGCTCATGGAAACTGAAGCAAGCTGAGTGCTATGAAGCTTCAGAATCAGAAGCAGGAAGAAAGAAGTGTGATGATATTCTGATAGAATATGCATTAACTTATTTTCTGTCCTTAACATGTTCTGATAATCCTATATCTTATCATATATAATCTGATGCATTGTGTATGTTCTGATATATATATATATATATGTGATAAGTTATGATTTATTCATGCTACAACTTTTGTTGTGGAGTTTGTTCTGTAACATTTCAGAATGTAGAAGATGCTCTGATGATGCTCAAGTACATTCAACAATGTTCTGATACAATCTAGCATGGATTAATTCAAGAAGAAATTCAAGCTCTGAAGCTGTCCACTGGAAGCAAGAATCAGAAGCTGTGAATGTTCTGAAGATCAAAGAAATTCAAGTTCTGAAGCTGTCCGATGGAAGCAAAAGTCAGAAGCTGTGAATGTTCTGAAGATCAAAGAAATTCAAGTTCTGAAGCTGTCCGATGGAAGCAGGAATCAGAAGCTGCGAATGTTCTGAGGATCTAAAGAAATTCAAAGTTCTGAAGTTGTCCTATGGAAGCAAGAATCAGAAGTCATGAAAGTTCTGAAGATCAAGCACATGTGAACGTCTCTACTGAAATACTCAGGGAAGTCTTTTATTTATAAAATTCTTCTAGTATTAATTTCAGGGGGAGATTATTCATCTCAGGGGGAGATTGTTAATCTCAGGGGGAGACACATTCACATGCTTATGCTATAGCTGTGTAATTTGTCTTTAGCTGTCTGCTCTTTCTGATCGCAAATTCATATCATTTATATATGTTTTTGTCATCATCAAAAAGGGGGAGATTGTTAGAACAAGATTTGTTCTGATCAATATTCTTAGTTTTGATGATAACAAGGATATGAATTTTGTGTGAGATAATGTGGTACTCTAATACATTGCAATTTCCCTTTCAGGAAATATATAAAGAGTATGCACAAATCAGGGCTCAGAAGCTTTGACTCAGAAGGTTCAGCATGCAACATCAGAACATGGTCTGGCAAGACATCAGAAGATGGTCAAGGCAGAATCAGAACATGGGTCTATGGAAGCATCAGAAGAACTTGAGATCAGAAGCAGAAGCACTGAAGTTCTCATGGTATCACGCTCAGAAGCACTTCAAGGTCAGAAGACAAGAAGATGCTATGCACCAAGCTGTTTGACTCTGATGATATTCAAACGTTGTATACACAAACATCAGATCAGAAGAAAGTACAGGTGGCAGGCTACGCTGACTGACAAAAGGAACGTTGGAAGCTATTAAAGGCAACGTCAGTAGACACAGCGTGAACAAGGCTCGAGGTAGTTGACAAAAGCGTGAAACATTAAATGCAATGCTGTACGGAATACGCAAAGCATTAAATGCTCCCAACGGTCATCTTCTCAAAGTGCCTATAAATATGAAGTTCTGATGAGAAGCAAGGTTAACAATTCTGAAAGAACTTACTCTGAAAAACTTGCTGAAACGCTGTTCAACTCAAAGCTCAGAAACTTCATCTTCATCAAAGCTCACTACATTGCTGTTGTAATATATTAGTGAGATTAAGCTTAAACGTTAAGAGAAATATCACTGTTGTGATTATAGCTTTTCAGAAGCATTTGTAATACTCTTAGAATTGATTACATTAATTTGTAAGTAACTAGAGTGATCAAGTGTTGATCAGGATACTCTAGGAAGTCTTAGCTTGTGTCTAAGCAGTTGTAATTAGAGTGATCACGTGGTGGTCAGGATACTCTAAGAAAGTCTTAGCTTGTGTCTAAGCATTTGTTCCTAGAGTGATTAGGTTGTGATCAGGATACTCTAGAAGACTTAGTCGTGGGCTAAGTGGAAAACCATTGTAATCTGTTGCGATTAGTGGATTAAATCCTCAGGTGAGGTAAATCAGTTGTAATTAGAGTGATCACGTGGTGGTCAGGATACTCTAAGAAAGTCTTAGCTTGTGTCTAAGCATTTGTTCCTAGAGTGATTAGGTTGTGATCAGGATACTCTAGAAGACTTAGTCGTGGGCTAAGTGGAAAACCATTGTAATCTGTTGCGATTAGTGGATTAAATCCTCAGGTGAGGTAAATCACTCCGTGGGGGTGGACTGGAGTAGTTTAGTTAACAACGAACCAGGATAAAAATAACTGTGCAAATTGTTTTTATCGTTCAAGTTTTTAGACTACACTTATTCAACCCCCCCCCCCTTTCTAAGTGTTTTTCTATCCTTCAGAAACATGCAAGGAACTGGAAACAAGGAAGCTGACTTTACTGCTGGTGCTGAAGAAGAACAGGATGGGGTTGGTAATGAAAGGGAAGGTGGATCAGATGAAGAAGTTGAAGTAGATACCAGTTCAGATGATGCTGCTGATGAAGAAGCTGATGGTGATGGCTCCGGTGGCTCTGAGTCTGATGACTAGAGCATTGATGGTCTCTAACATGGTGAATTTTAATGTTTTCTTTTAATTTTTGATCATGGTCCGTAAACTAATCTGAATATCTTAGTTGCTTTGGAAACTTTTATGGCCAAAAAGGGGGAGAAGTATGTCACCCCAGAACAGATATGTGTGTGAGAACAATTATTCCTCTTTTGATGATGTTGAATGGAGTTATTTCTGAAGTTATTCTGGTGTGGTAGTATAGCTAAGTGTGATGCTAGTATAGCTGCTTCTGATGTGGTAGTGTAGCTATGTGTGATGGTAGTGTAGCTATGTGTGATGGTAGCATAGCTGTAGCTGTGTGTGGTAGTGTAGCATAGTTGTTTCTGGTGTGGTAGTGTATTAGCTATTCTACATGATTGGTTGTATGATGTGTACTTTTCTGCTGCATGTGATCTCTGGTATGGTGACAAGTTGTTTTAACCAAAAATTTGCCAAAGGGGGAGTTTGTAGATGCTCTTGATTGGCTGCATTTTGTGGTAAAACATATTTCTGTGTTTAGATGTCTTGACAGATGTCATGACATGCATGTGTAGTGTACTACAGGTTTTGTATGGTTAGCTAATACATATTTTATTGGATGTCAAGCTAAATGTTGTGACATCAGTATCTGACAGCATAGACTGTTATGTTTTCTGTTATGTTTCCTTATTAATCTTGGGCTATATTTTAGGAAACTAACTATTGTGCTTATTGAATATCAGTAACAGAACAAGCCATGGGCTGAGTTTAAGCACCCTGATATGTGAAAATTAGGTTAACTTGGTTAACCCTAATATGTGTTTGTTAGGCCCAAGGCCCATGTTCTGCCTATAAGAAGATTGGTAATCCTACTTGAAGAGGAAGAGATTTTTACGTGAAGAATTCAGTGTGTTGCATTTTGTGCGTTAGGTTTTATTGTTCTTAGTGTTCTCTTGTGAGCCAAGCAATTGTCACTTTGATAATTGTATTAGTGTAGGGTGTTTTAGAGTTGTAATTTGTTGTGTCACTCTAAGCTTTTAAGCACGAGTGATGTGTCCCTTGATTGAAGCTTTTAAGCAAGATCAAGATTTGTTTGAAGTGTGTCTTCACGTTGAATTTATTTTTGTCTGTTTGTTATCACTGTTGTGATTGAGGGGGAGTGAGTAGGAACTCAGGTCTAGTATTAGATTGAGATTGCATTGGATAGGTTTTAAGTGAGGGGTGTAAACTGGTAGTTTAGCTCTGAATTAATACTGCTTATAGTGGATTTCTTCCCTGACTTGGTAGCCCCCAGAGTAGGTGTTGTTATACACCGAACTGGGTAAACAATTCCCTGTGTTCCTTACTTTTATTGTTTACTTACTGCTTAATTTAATAATTTGTTCAGTAGTGGATGTCATAACATCCGATACGACATCGATCCTCTGTTACTAGAATTTTCATTTATTTTGATATTGTCAGAAATCAGAAAGCCAAAACATAATCTAGTTCGAGCGATTTATAGTATCAGGTTCGGTCGGCTCGGTTCATTGATCCATTCATTAATCTTAGAATATTTTATATTAATTTGGAGATCATATAATTAATATAAAAAGATATTATAAAATATTTATAATATTCTAAAAGATATTATAAGATATATATTTATGATATTCTAAAAGATATTATAAGATATATATTTATAATAGTCTAGATATTATAAGATATTTATAAAATTTGGGAGATATTATATGATTATAATAATATATTTTATTTTAACAATTAAGGAGATATTTTTTGGAATTTGTTATGGATTTGTTGATTTTGACTATTATAAATATGTATCTCTTATGTTATTATAGTATGGCAATCTTATAGCTTATAGTAACAAGGGAGAATAAGGGTTTACAACATTCAAAGGAAAAACTTAGAAAGATAAAGGTTTTTGGGATATCTTTTGGAGTTATCTAAGGAGATTGAGAAATACTTCTAAACACCTTGGGTTTGAGTGATTCTTATATTGAGAGTTGGAGACACCTTGGGTTTGAGAGATTATTGTATTGAAAGTTGGAGAGGTTGTGAAACACTTGGATAGAAAATAGAGTTTGTTCTTAGGGAACTGTGAAGACTATTTTCTTGTAATTCATCTGTAATCTCTTGTAACAATTTTCTGAGTATAGTAAATTGAAGAGTTGTTCTCTCTCCAGAGTAGATCATTTGATCGAATTGGGTAAACAAACTTTCATCTTTTTCTCGCCTTATTCTATTATATTATTTGTATACGAATTATTATTGTTGTAGACCATTTATTTTGGTTACTACTATTTTTTGCCTAAAAAATTAATTACGACAAATTCAATATCAATTTTATTAGCTCCGAGGACCCGAAAAAATCACATACGATGGAACTACTTACGGTGGAGCTACAAGGAGTTGACTTTTCATTAGGGGTGGCAAAACGGGCCGCCCGCCGCCCGCCCCGCCTTAAGTCCGCCAAAAAACGAGCGGGGCGGGCATAAAAATCATGCCCGCCCCGCCAAGATGGCGGGCGGCGGGCTTGCCCGCCTATTTTTATTTATATATTTTTTTCATTTTTTTAATAGATTAATAGGTTTTTTTTACATTTTAATTAAAATTTTCACTTAATTTTTAAAACAATTTTTATAAAACCAACTTTTTAATAAATTTTATTTAAAAAAATATTACATATATTTATAAATAAATATATAAAATAAACCATCAAGAATTGAAATTATTAGAATTAACTAAAAAAGAGGGAATTTTGGAGGAGGGACGGGATTTGGCGGGCGGCAGGCATTGGCGGGGCGGGCTATGGCGGGCGGCGGGTTTTGACGGGGCGGGTTTTGGCGAGCGGCGGGCCTAAAATCCCAACCCAACCCGCCATTTTTTGGCATGTGCGCGGGCCGGCCCGGCGGGCAACGGCCCGTTTTGCCACCCCTACTTTTCATATAATGATTTTCTCTGCATGATGCTGTGGAATATTGAAGAATTGAAAATCTTGTAAGGCAAGTTATGAATTTTCATAGGTTGCAAGAAGCCAGGGAAATCTCAATAAAATTCCAATCTCAAAATGGTACGGTGAAGCTACTTAGTGCTTTTCATCTTTTCTTCAAAATGTCAATTTAATATTTTAACTTGAAAATCAATATTGGTCCATGGCATGCTGTTAAAAAATAAGGTTGTCATATGTATCTATATTAAAAAATACTAGAGTGTAACTATGCAAGACTAAGTTGACACAAAGATCCTCATACCCATTAATTTTCCATACATTAATTATAATTGTTGGAAACTCATTAGAAATTCATAGTCTCTATATATGATAAACTCACTTTCTACTGTTTTTTTTATCATCACGGATAGTCCAATTTAAAAGTCAGCTCTGACATCAAATAAGTTCAATCTTCTCCCAATCGCAATTACGGATCTTTTACTGTATTTTAATAGAGCATATTTTATAGTCTTTGACTCGTTATCTTGGTTAATTTACGGTACCAATATAACATGCAAGGTCCTACGTGTTATCATTCAACTTGCAAGGCCTAACCCGTGATAAGAGGAATTTCAGCTAACTCGACCGACCGGGTTGACACGAAAAATGCTTGATACAGTACATAAGGATTGTATATTAATTTTTAGAGTTACTTTTACCTTCTGCCAATTATTTTTAAAATCCATGCACCCATTTGCTTATAATTACGTTTATAACAACAAAAAAAATTAAGTCGAATATTTGTCATCTAATTTTAAGAAATCATGTAGCGAAAATTATGTCGGTTTCTTGATAACTCTACTTTTTTTTTATCAATCTTGATAACTCTACTTAACTACAATAAGTAACTCTTATCGTGTGCTCTCTCACCGCTCTAACCTTTTTAGGGTTTGTGATTACGTTTTCTTCTCTAGAGTTTTTCTGGTTTCCCCAAATCAATTGGTTTTTTTCTCTCTTTTCAAGTAGAAGGTCTATGTGTTTGGTGTTTGTTTTCCCATGTTACGCCATGTTCATGGATAAATGGAGGAATATACCTCAATCCAAAGAAGAAGAAGAAGAAGAAGAAGAAGAAGAAGAAGAAGAAAGGGTCACTGTGGCGGTTGAAGAGGTTTGCGACGAAGAAGTTTTTCAATGTACATTGGTCGGGATGCTATGGACCGATAACAACTTCAACACTCGTTCTTTCACGAGCATAATGATTAGTGCGTGGTAGCTCAAGAGCCCCAAGGAAACATAAGAACTAAGTAAAAATCTTTTTCTAGTCGGGTTCGCTACCAAACGCGACATAGAAAATATTCTTCGGAACGACCCTTGGAGCTTTGAAAGAAACGTATTGATCTTAGCTCACGTCTCTAGTGAAGAACAGCCTTCGGATCTGAACATGCACTTCGGCATTTTATGGGTTAGGATCTTTTGACTCTCCCTCATGTTACGATCATAAACTATGGCTAGGAAACTTGGAGGAATATTAAGTACTTTTAAGGAAATGGATCAAAAAGAGGCTCACTAGAACAGACATTTTCTTATAATCAAAGTAACAACGGATCTCAAACAACCTCTTAAGAGAGGGACTGTGGTGCACTTCAAGGAGAGAAATCTTAGGGTATACTTCAAATATGAGGGCCTACCTTCTGCTTTGTGTGTGGAACGAGAAGACACCAGATGTGAGGCGACAGGGGATCTTGGAGAGGAGGGTTTCAAAGTTATTGATAAACATGATTTATCCTTTTGGCTATGGCTCATACCGACACCATTACCAAAGATAACGGAGGAACTAAAGAAGAAGGATTCCAGTTCAAGCACGTTAATTAAGAGTCTCTTTAACAATTCGGCAAGTCAGAGCAAGTGAGAAAATAAGGGTTAGGAGAAAGAAGGGAATAAGGTGGAAGTTGAATAGTGGATTAGGAATTCTATCACAGTCGGGGAGAATCCAAGAACTTGAGGGAGCAATTCCAAGAATAATCTTCTCGAGATAGGACCGATAGCAGAGTCCTTAGGGGTTGTTGACATATCAAATAAAGGTAAGGAAGGGACTTCAAATTTGAAGGAGGCAAGTGTGAGGAGGAAGAAATGAACAAGGAAGAAAGGGATTAGGAAAGTTGACACCATTAAAACTAAACTAGTGGAAGTAGATATTTGGAAAAGACAATTGGTGGAAAGTGTGATCACCAAAGGGGCTATGGAGGATTGTGGGAGTAGTGAAAAAAGGAAGCAATTCAATACGACTTTAGTTTCATAACCAGAGGTGGTGTTGGAAACCTAGCACCTACTAGCCCAATGAAAATTATAAGTTGGAACTGCAGGGGTTAGGGAGTCGCCATGCAGTTCGAGCCTTGTTGAGGCTCCTCCATTCAGAAAATCCATATATGGTTTTTCTTATGGAAACTTGCCTAAAGAAGGAAGAGGTCTTGAGGTGTTAGTTACATGGTTTTGTGATTGGCATTAATTTTTCTAAAACATGGTTCTTAACTGATGTTAAGCAAGATGTTGAAACATCTTGACCAACTGTCATAACATGTTCAACTGTCATGTGTTTTTGATAGATGTTCTGCCAGTTGTTGTGGCATCCTATATCAGGAAATCCTAACAGTTCAGACTGGATTTTAATCCTTGAAGATTTGATATTAAAATATGAGATTCTAGAAAATTCATATACTCATAACAAGTGCAAGCCTATCAAGGATTTTTTAGGACAAATGCATATTTGTTTTAGTTTCAGATAAAAGATATTTGAGACTTTTCAGAAAATTATGATTGGATTTGATTTGTTCCTATTTTGTGTGAAGATTTTGCAGCTGATTCAAAAAGGATAAGATTGGATTTATTTCAGAGTCCAAGCCCATACTGCAAGAGTTTATAAATAAGGACTTGCTAAACCTAGTTTTGCAAGCTTTCACAAATAGAAACCGCGAGTGCAAAATAAGGGTTTGTGTTTTGGGAGTCCATTAAGGTTTTTGTGTGTTTTACTTAAGTGTCACTCATGTATCTTCTGATACATTGAGGTTGACTGTGTGTTCTCACTCTTGAAGCTTCTAAGCAAGATCATGTATTGCTTATTTGAAAGTGTATTATTTCTATTTGGTTCCTCTGGTCACAAGGTGTGTGACTGTTTTTTTATCACTGAGGTGATTGGAAGTGAGATGTGGATTTCTAGGTAGAAGTTGCTCGGGGTAGTGATTAGGTGATAAGTTGTAAACTAGGGCTGTTTAGATTTTGAACTAAAACTATTATAGTGGATTTCCTTCTAGCTTGGTAGCCCTCAAATTAGGTATTGTTGCATTGAACTGGGTAAACAATTTACTGTGTTATTTATCATTCTCCATTTAGTTTTTCAGTTTTGATAATTGTGTAGTCAGTCAGCAGATGTTATAACATCTATCTTGATATTGTGTGTTGTTAGAACATCTGTCTAGAAATCTGTTTTGTAAGTTCCAGAATTTCATGAGGGTTTAGTTTAAAAATGGTTTTGAGTGTTGTCATCTGGTGGAGTTCACGGGAAGCGGTAGAAATCGAGCAAGAGGACTTGTCCTGATATGGAAGGAAAGGTTAAGACAAATATCCTCTCCTTCTGAAATAATCATATAGGAGGTTCGGTGGAGGAGGAGGAAGTCATTTAGAGGCCGTTCTTTAACGTGTGTACGGCTTATGAGAGGAGATTAACAAAAGGAGAACGTGGATGTTTTTGGAGGAGGTGGTTAAAAGAGGAGGGGACCAAGTTGTGTGTTTTGGTGATTTCAATGACACCATTGTAGAGCATGAAAAATAAATAGGGGACAATAAATCGATATCTGAAATTTCGTGGGGTCGACAAACCTTAGAGGTATGTGGTTTAACTAATTTAGGTTTTGAAGGCTACCCGTGTACTTGGCGAAATGGCAGAGAAGGAGGTGAAAACATCCAGTGTAGGCTTGACAAAGTTGTTGCTTATACTAGCTTCATTACTAGACACATGATGATATTCATTCACGTTATCGACTGATGGTATGTGGTCATAAAGGGTCTGTGTAACACCCGTAATTTCGTAAATTAATTTAATTGAATTTTTAATTTAATTAGTTGAATTTATATAATTATTCGGTGATTAAATTAAATTTGGAAGAATTATGGGAATAAGGCTATTGGGGCAGTACGTGATTAGTAAAAGAGGGGTACTAATACTATGCCTTTTACTAAAGGATATTTTTATTTTTTATAAAAGAAGGAGAATAGAGAAATTTGGAAAATAGAAGAGAAAGAACACATTTGAAGAAAAGAGAAGTACGTGAAAGAAGAGAAGAAGAGGAAGAGAGATTTCAAGGTTTTCAAACTCTAAGGTAAGGGGGGACTCTTTTGATTTACCTCTATTATCGGGTTATAGACGGTAGGATTGAAGTTGGTATGCTATTGATTCAATAGAGAAATAGGTTATAGGTTGGGGTTTTGGACATTTAGCTTCAATTTTATAGATTATGTGTAATTATATTTTTGTGATGATTGATGATGTTGGAAGTGTTTGTTGATTGGTGATATAACATGTACTACTTGTAAATTGACTCTGTTTTTCGTGTATGATCGTAATGGTACGATTGGGTTGTGTTTGGGAACTTAAGTTGCTTTCAAAATTGGGTTTTTGGGGTTGCAGATACGAAGTAACCGGTTACTTGAGGTGTGGTAACTGGTTACCACTGTTGGTTTTGGTGCTATTGTTGTTGTCTGAGAGGTAGTAACCGATTACATGATGTTAGGTAACCGGTTACCGCTATTACGAATAGGGACGTTGGTATGTCCGTCAGGCAGTAACCGGTTACTTGAAATGAGGTAACCGGTTACCGCTGAGCATTTTGAAGAAAATAGTTACTGCCATGTGTAGTAACCGGTTACTCCATTTGAGGTAACCGGTTACCACTAAACGTTTTTCAAATAAAAGTTTCTTCCAGATGCAGTAACCGGTTACTTGAAGTTAGGTAACCGGTTACTGCTGTGTGTTTTTGAAATGATTTTCATAAAATTCATATCTTTTGAACCGTAAGTCTGTTTTGGGTGCCTTTTTGGGCGTTGAGTCAATAATTTTATTTCCTATATATTTAAATAACTCAAAGAGCAGCAGCTCCATTTTATTCTATATATCCGGTATTCTTTTTGAAATGGTGAATTGTGATGGATGTGTATAAGTGGTATTGTGATGATGTAAATACCTTGTTGTTGATGCGTTGGTTTGAGGTACTCGGTACATGATTGTGGAATGTGTTATTATCGTATGCACTATGTGATTATTCGAATTATTAAAATGTTGTTCATATGATTGAATTGGTGATTAGCATGTGATAGATGATGCATGCATTTCTTAATCATATGGTGGCTGTATCCCGATGGAGATGGATCAGCGGTCGCTAATTCCCATTGTGTGGAATTAGTGATGGAGGTAGCCATATCCTTGATGATGGTGGATCGGTGAGATGGGTGAATCCCATGATTGGTACCACATGCATATAGTTTCATTGCATTAGGTGTTTGAATCATTATAACATGAATGGAAGTGGTCCAATGTTATAATGTTGTGTGTTTGATTAATGGTTGTATTTGGTGGATGTGTATATAGTCTGAATGTATTTACTATTGGGTGAATATTATATTGTTGATGTTTTATCGTTTATGAACTGATAACATTGTTTAATTTCGAATGAGACTCACCCTTACTGTTGATATTTTTCATATTAAGGAGTAGCTGCTTGTGCTTGGTGAGGATAACTCGTAGAGTTACTTCGTTAGTTCGGTTGTGTCAGTGTCATGCTCTGGTCTTGTAACACTGGGGGCGTTTATTTTAGAATCGTTTGATGGATTATTTTCCTATCTTGGAATAATATTTTGTTGGTTTTTAAATCGGTGAATTTTGATGTGAATTCCAATTGTTTGATGTTATTAAGTTTTGAAGTATTTTCCGTTGTGTTAACATAATCCCTGAATAATATATTTTGACGTTCCTTCCAATGCATGACATGGTTTATTGTATTTAATATTATGAAGTTGTAATACCCTTTTTATGTTTTACTCTGAATTTTATTTGATATTCCGCGGGGTTTTAGAAGGGTGTTACAGTATGATAGAAAGTGCGCTACATTCCACCACGTGCTAGTGGCCGAGGTGAAAAAATCAATAACTCGCCACTTTTCACCATGGTTAGAATATCCAAACATAGAGAGAAGAGGAAAGGTCATGGGATATTAAGGTTGTGTAAGAAAAAATAAGATAAGGCTACCGAAAAACACACCGTACATGGATTACCACCACCACAACTTATACATATTTAAGAGGAGAGTTGTTCCTTGAATAAATGAAAGTAAGTTGTCAACCATCTCTTCTTAATGAAAAAAAACTTTTCCTCCTAATAGTAATATCTATTTTTTTAACTTGTCATGATGAAGCACTACAAAAACTATCTATCACCACAATTGGAAGAAGGATTTCAACATAACTAATGGTATGTGGTCATAAAGGATATGATAGAAAGTGCGCTACATTCTACCACATGCTAGTGGCCGAGGTGAAAAAATCAATAGCTCGCCACTTTTCACCATGGTTAGAGTATCCAAACGTAGAGAGAAGTGGAAAGGTCATGGGTTCGATACCCATCCACACTATTTTGGCATTTTTTAAATAGCGTGTATCATTTACTTTCCATTGCATTTGTTTTTTTTAATCAAGGTGATACATAGACGTTTCCCCACAGTTGGAAGAATTAACCATGGTAAAATACTTTGATTTTTTTTCAAAATTTAATTTTTTGATTTTAGATAAATCTCATTATATAACTTGTATTTTTATGAATCAAAACAGATATACAGAAACACATCAACAGAACATTTATGAACCAAAACTATACATTATTACATTAAAACCAAAATAGCACCAAAATGAAATGCATTTTAAATATTATTACATCAAACAAGCCAACAAACAAAATACATAATTAGTGTGCACTTGATTCATTATTCTAAAGGAAGCAAGATCCACACCATAATCAAACATCTTTTGGTGTCTTATCTCTAAACACCTATAATTTGAAATAATGATATTTTTTAGTATAACATGTGTTAGAATACATGTAAAAACTCTTTGAAATTAAAAGAAACAATAAATTATGAATAAACGATAAAATAATTAACTTGTTTATTTTCATATTTTTCTTTTTCATGATCATAACGAATAACATGCACATCATTTGTATCTATTTCTTCATATAAAGGAGGAACATGTGTTGCGAAAGAAGTGGGTCTAAGGAATATTAAGAGTTAAATTTTGATGTTCATTATTATGAGGAATATGTTTTCCTAGAAGAAAAATTTATCATCTATTGTCAGAAGGATCAATAACATAAAACACTTGTTTTTCTTAGGATTCCATGATGAATAGTTCGTTCA
Source organism: Vicia villosa (assembly GCF_029867415.1). Taxonomy (NCBI): domain Eukaryota; kingdom Viridiplantae; phylum Streptophyta; class Magnoliopsida; order Fabales; family Fabaceae; genus Vicia; species Vicia villosa. The sequence goes on along the minus strand of NC_081180.1, from coordinate 234,852,162 downwards.
TATAAGTTTCCTTGTGAAGGTCAGATTATGTGAATCCTAACTCATCAATAGTAACCAGTGTTACTATTCATCAACATTATTCAATATGTACAAATGTGCTTGAAAAACTATATCCCGAGCCATTGAATTAACATTTAAACCTTGAATAACTCTACCTTCACATCTTCCATCATTACGAGACTTTAGAATTTCTATAGAGTCTTATTATGACAAATAGTTTGAACAAAACTCAACAACTTCTTATGTGATGTACCTTTGAACGATCAAAACTTCCGAACAATGATGATTCTTGGTATACTCTTTAAAGATCTTCAAGTAACACTCTATTGGATAATCTTTAAAGATCTTCAAGTATCACTCTATTGGATAGTTATTGCAGTCTCATCTTCCAACTCATCTATTTTTTTTATCAAAGGCTTTATTACATCTAGAATTAAAGAATAAGCATAATTTGGTTATACTTACACTTACATTTTTTAGTAAGATGCTACAGACAGTCAGTGGTAGAACTTGTTATATCAAGACATGAAAATCATGAGATTTTAAGCCGATTAACTTAAGATCTTACATTTATATAAGTTTTTTGACGTTTGATAAGTATCCTTGGAACTTTGGTATGGTGCAAACACTGGCAAAAACTTTTTTTCTTTACTTTTCTAGATAAAGTGTGACATGTTGGGGGAAAATTTGTTATTTTTTCTAATTTTGTTGGGCCAACTCTTGTTGTATACTCATCACCACCATATCTAGACGAAAATTCTTACCATCTTTTGTCTTGCCTTGAATGTTTAGAAACGGCCCTATCAAACTATCACAAATTTTTCTCTACATCGATGCTAGACCAATATGAAAGATCAAAGAAAACCGACCTCTTTTTCCATATATTTTTCTCAACGAGCCCTTTTTGGTTCTTTCCAAAAGAAACAATAATTTCTTATTTTCTTTTATAAACTTCATCCCTAGTTAAGGGTTTAGGAGCGATATTAAACTCCCGCTCTCCATTAAAATCCTTGTGAAATCTACGATATGGATGATTGAGTTTTAAAAGGCTTCCACATTTTAACACCACAGACAACCGTGTAAAATTTGTGCGCCCCTCATATAACGAATGGTCCTTGTCACTATATAACGTATCATACACATGGACTTTTCTAAAAGAATCTTCTCAAATATCATGAGTCATATCTTTCAGACGATCATTCACATCTACATTAACTTCGTGTCTACGTGACGTCACATTTTGTTTTTTATTCACTTCACAATGCCACGTCCATATTGTATAATGATGGTCAATTCCATCACAATATAGGTGATTGAATATTACTTCTTTTAAAAAAAATTATATTCTTGCATATAACACAAGTGCAATAAAAGATTTTATTGTTGTTATGAAGTTTTCTTTCATCAAATTCAAGAAATTAAACAACTCATTTCTAGGGGTGGCAAACGGGCATGTCTGTCCCGTTTAGGGCCGCCCCACAAAAGCCCGCGAAAAAACGTGACGGGTCGGGCCGGTCATATTTGAGAGTGGAGGTCTAAAATCTTGCCCTGCCCTGCAAAAAAGTAAGGGCGAGTCAGGTAAAGCCCGCGGACATTGAACCTTTTAGGCCTTAAAATAGTAAAATTGTATGAAAAAAAGCTCATGCTCGCAAAAGCCTGCAAAAAAACAGGGCGGACACATTAAAGGGAGAGGGCCTAAAACCTTGCCCCGCCCCGCGAAAACTGCGGGTAAAACGGGCTCTCCCCACGGGCCAAGCCCGTTTTGCCACCCCTACTCATTTCTCATACACCAGACTTAATATATTAACTTTCACCCAACTACGATCCATAGTACATTCACAAGAACTAAACAACAACAACAGGAAAACAACAATCTCAATCTCAACAAAACAACAATAACATCAATAATAAACCTATTAATTTTCTCAACAAAAATAAAAAATATAACATTCAATCTCAATCTAAATAAAAACAATAATATTAAAACTATAGGGTTTAAGGTCTTAACAACAACAAAAACAACATTATTGTAACATGAATAGTGGTGAAATGTTTCACGTACCGAAAATGTGAAGAAGAAGTCAAAGAAATGAGATTTGTGTGTCCTTCTTGCGAGTTTTGTCTTTCCTTTCCTTGATTTGTACGAGTTGAAAAAAATATGATGGAGTTTAGTGAAGAAATGATGCTTCGTACATTTATGGATATATTTTTCGCTAGGGTGATGTTCTGTACTGAAGGGTTTTTGGTAGGGTGTTATTTTGTCATGGAGGAAAATAAACTACAATTTGGCATGTTTTAATTAAATAAGAACGCTCTTCACTACAATTTCTATTATCAATGACGGGGATAACTTATAGCTTTTAACCATAATTTCTTTTTTCCAACCATGTGGAAAAGTTATACAGATTTGTCTATAAAAGCTCAAAACCTTCATTCACCTTTTCCCTAAACCTAACTCATTTCGCTTCTAAACTTCATCTTCCATTCAAGATCTCCACATGTTTTTCCCAACACTCAATTTCTACACATTCACCAACTTGAAAACATTTTCTCTTGTTGGGTTGTTGTATCACTCACTTTAAAGGTTTAGATTTTAAAAATGAATGAAAAACTAAATTGTATGTGCTGGAATTCGTAGCATGTCCATGAGAGATTTTCCCCACTGCTGAAAAATATGATCATGGTGAAATATTATATAATTTTAATTTTAAAAAAAAACGCTAAATTTCACCACCGTATTTATCTTTAACAGAAGAGAAATGTGTCTTAAAAATTAAGAATGAAGAAAAACGTCTAATAAAATAAATTTTACTACTAATGATATTTAATCTAAGGTAAAAGTTGCTTATGAATCTACATTTGGTAGTAGTATGGCGATTTTAACCTTTACCACATTACATCAAATTTTGATTAATGATATCTTATAAATTAAATTTTCTTATATAAGTCTAATATATTTTGGTGATGGCCAGAGTTGAAATTTTTTTAAAGACAAGCTATGAAATTTCTTAGGCTTTAAGGACTACTTACAATGGAGCTACAAGGAGTTGACTTTTCATATAATCTCTTCATGATGCTGTGGAATATTGAAGAATTGAAAATCTTGTAAGGCAAGTTATGAATTTTCATAGGTTACAAGAAGCCAAGGAAATCTCAATAAAATCCAATCTCAAAATGGTACGGTGAAGAATCTTAGTGCTTTTCATCTTTTCTTCCAAATGTCAATTCAATGTTATATGCTTGAAAATCAATATTGGTCCATCGCATGCTATTGAAAAATAAGGTTGACAAGAGGATCCTCACACATTAATTTTCTCTACATTAATTATAATAGTTCGAAATTCATTAGAAGTTCATGGTCTCTATATGATAATAAACTCATTTTCTAAAGTATTTTAATAGAGTATTTATGATTTGTTTGATCATATTCTATAGTCTTTGACTCTTTTGTTAGTTTAGGGTACCAATATAGCATGTAAGACCCTACGTGTTAGTTATGATGCAACTTGAAAGGCCCTACATGTGAAAAGAGGATTTTTAGCTAGTTCGACCGACCAGCTTGATGGAGAATATAAGGCTTGTATTTTAATTTTGAGAGCTACTTTTACCTTCTACCAACTATTTTAAAAACCATACACCCATTAGTTTATAATTACTTTTTTAAGAAAGGCTTTTAAGTCGGACATCTTTCTCCTAATTTTAAATAATCATGTAGTGACAATTTTGAAATTAATTAGAAAATTTTTAGGTCGGTTTTCTGTATAGTCTAGTTAACTACAACATCAAATAACTCTAATCATATTAAGTGAAATCGGCTACATCAATCAAATTATGTTATAATTTTATATTAAAAGCTACAATTCTATTTAATTCTCATTATTTGAATACTCGATTTAAGAATGTTTAATTTATATTTAAAGTATAAAATACAATTGTTCTTGTATTAATAATGGAGGTTGATCACCAAAGTTAACGATGTGACCTGTATGGTTGTTAATGTGATTTTTAAGTCACTTATTATATATTCGTTATGTGGAAAAAAATTCCTCCACCATTGAAGCTCAAACATATCTTGAAATAAAGAAAAGACAACCAAACATCAACAAAGCTTCCTTCATCATTGTTTGTCTTCTTCATTATGTATTATATATGTAACTCACTCACTTTATCCATAAATGTAACTTAGAAATGTTTGTTTTTATTATGTAGATTGCACATTGTCTATAGATTATGTTATTTTGTTGATGTTGGCAAAAGTTCATATGTACAATGATTTAAGTAAAGTTCACATGTACCATGACTTAATTAAAATAGGTTTTTCCTTTTTACTGTTGATTTTGTTGATGTTGTTTTCAGTAAAATATATATGATGTCATTCTAATGAAGTATTGTTAGGAAAGTGTTAAGTAATATATACCATGAATCTCACATTAGGTGTATTTGTTGATGTAATTCTTAGGTTTCTTTATTAATATTGTGTTAAGTAAAATGATCATGAGGATATACTTATGAAGTTCTCTTAGGAAGTGTTGATGTTGTGTTAAGTAAAATGTTTATTGTCGTTGTTGTTTAAACATAGATGGACAATTTAAATATTACCTCTACCACAATCACCACCTAGACTATAACCACCGTCTTTCATACAACCACATCTACTATGACTAAAAGTAAAAAGGAAATGATAATAGGGCTAAAAATATTCATCCTCATAGATTATCTGGTGGAAGATATGATAAACTACAAGAGATAATGATAAAAGAAAAAAATAAATCAAAGAGAACAAGAGTTGGGAGCTCCTTCTTTAAGCCTTGATTTTAGCCCATCTCCACCATCACCCCATGATTAATGGAAGAGAGCACATCAAAGACCGGAAGGTGAGTTCAAATCAGAGGCTACACGCATAGTTGCTGATAAGATTATAAGTAGATTATTTTTTCAATATTATTAATTATATTAATTCAACTTGGTAATGAACTTTTACTTTTGTAGTAGAATTCATTGGTTGAAAAACCAATAATGGTGCCTTTGTTCTACAGCAACGCTATGACATATTGGTAGATACAATGGGAATAAATGAGCATGATGGGCTTGTCCATGGTACTGGTCGAGGTGTCAGTCAGGGTTTTTTTTTATAATCGTCAAAGAGTGACGAAATGTAAAAAAAAAAATAAAGAGATAGAAGATCAGAGACTGAAGAAGAAGACGTAGGGAAAGATGAATGCAACATTAGAAAAGGAGTGGACAACTATGTGGGAAAGTGTGACCCAAGAGGTGTAGGAGAGGGTGAACCAGGAGGTGCGGAAGAGTGTGACCCAAGAGATGCGAGAGAGTTTGGCTCAGGATGTGATTAAGATAAATATAAGTTTGGTTTAGGATCATTCTATTTTTTTGTCTCCTTAAAAATATGTGTTTTGTATTATTGCTTTTTGTGTTCTTAAAATTATGTATTGTGTTGTTGTTATTTTTATGATGTAATAATTGAAATCACTGGGTGTACTCGCCCACCCAAATTTAAATAAATTAGACATATAAGAGATTTTTTTTGTGGTGCAAGTACGAAAGGTAGTTGTTCAAGTCCAGTCTCCATCATAAGATTGAGACCCTAATACCTCAACTAGATCCATCAGCAAGATTTATAAGCATGGTAGAGGAGATAGGAGGCTCCTTCCTGATACAATTATAATATGAACCAAAATAAATATATTTAGGGATTTTGTGGAGTGTACTAATTAGCTTGACATTATTATACTTCAATTATGGTGCACGTAAGTACAATTTTATGGTGATTTCAATTTATATTCATTGTTCTCAAATACTTTTAATATCAAATTTTATGTTACCATCATTTAGGTACATGTATCAGTTTTGTACACAAAATTATTTAAAAAAGTATGGTTTCTTAGACCCATTCCATATTCAATTTACTCAAAGTTCATCAAATGATATTCAAACGTACATACGAAATAAGTTAATTCAAGAGAAAATAGATTTTTACTTGGGACCGTTTATCAATTTGTAAGTATATATGATTAGTGTTTTCTGATATTAATATTCAATTTTTACCATTATTAATTATTCTGGATGTTTATGTGGTGGCCATTGGCAACTAATTATTATTTTTCTCAAGCAAAATTGTGTAATTATGATATGCTCGTTACATTATAGTCTTGATTCAAGGATGAAAGAAGTTACTGTCAAGTAAGTGGTTTTCTTTGTAATGGTAAAGTTTTATCTTTACTTTTGAATAATTTTTAGTTATGTTTAATTGTTTTCAATATGTAGATCTATGAAGGAATACAATCTTATGTATGTGATCAAAGAAATAAAAATCTAAAATTCATTTTCCCAAAAAACAACTTGTATTATTTGTGACATTCTTTAAATTTTTGCTAATGTATTACTTGTGTTTTGTGTGTGTATTAACCACTATATACAAACTATTTGTGGACACAGAAACAGCCAAACAGATACGTGTATGGATATTATATTATAAAACATATGTTGGATATTTCCTTTGGATACATTAGAAACTCATAAGCTAAGGTAATCGCTTTGTCCATATGTATTTAATTTATTTATGTTAGTTAAGTTACGGCTGTTGTTGTTAGCTAGTAAAATGTTTGTGTTGTTGTTGAGATTACAAGATAAATGTTGTTGTTCTTTAGTTAACTTAATTTAAATTTTTTTTCAAATTACAGGTGTTTAACTATGTGACACAATTCACACTAGAAGATATAGATGACATTTATTCACGTTGGGCTGTTTGCTTCCTATATTGTTATGATTTAAATTAATTTATCTTGGATTGTTGCCTAGTAACACAGATTAGCGTGATGTAAATGTATGTGTGCCATTTTGGAATGTTTGTAAATAATGTATTTTTGTATATATAAAATACTCTTGGTTGGTTTGCTACCTTATTAAAAAAATGTATATAGGTTCTATCACAAAATGTGTATAGGTTTCTGTCTAAAATGCTCCTAGTTGAGTTGTTGCCTTGTCGAAAACATGTGTACATAGGTCTTGTCACAATGTGAATATAGGTTCTATCCCAAAATATGTATATATCGGTCAAAATGAAAATTATGTTATTAAAAATATTGTTATTCTCATCGGTCATAACTCCCAACCGAGGTAAATATTTACATTTCACCTTGGATACTAAAATCAATCGAGAGAAATGTGATGCGCACTCTCACATTTTAAAAATACAAAAATGCAGTTATTGGAAATCAAACCCATAACCAGTATAATTTTTCCCTCTGTTGGTATATCAACAGAGGTGAAAAGTGACACACTTTCCATGACATGCTTCATTACTTTAGCCAACAAATCGAGGTAAAACCCTTTTTCTAACTATGGTAAAATCACTTATTCATAGTAGTGGATATTAAGATTGTGTAAGACAGAATAAGATAAGGCTACCGAAAACACACCTTACATGGCTTACCACCAATACTTATCCATATTTAAGGAGAGAGTCGTTCCCTTAAAAAATGAAAGTAAGTTGTCAACCATTTCCTCTTAACGAAAAAAACTTCCCCGCCTAATAATACTTACAGTTAAAATGTTTTTTTTTAATTTGTGGTGATCAACTATTACAAAAAAGTATCTATCACCATAATTGGAAGAAGGATTTCATCACAGTTTATGGTATATGGTAACAAAAGGTATGATAGAAAGTGCACAACATTCCACCACGGACTAGTGGCCGAGGTGAAAAAATTGATAGCGCACCATTTTTCACCATGGTTAGAATATCCAAATGTAGTGATGTAGCGGTGAAATTTGTGAGACTAAAGCCATGGGAATAGACTTAGCTCATTTTTTTTAAACATAGTCGCCACCGTGCTTTATTGTTTCCAAAAGGAATGGGAGAAAGAGCGAATAAAACCCGCAGAATTTTTTAAAATCAAAACTAATAAACTTATCAAAGATTTGGGTACAGAGGGTTTGTTATACAAGGGGAAGGTTTTAAGCACCCCTCATATCCATGTTACTCCATGGGAACCTCTTTGAAAATGTTATTGTTTTTTATGCATGTGTTTGAAAATCATATGTGAGCTTGTTTAAAATAGAGGGTGGGGATGGGAAAAGTAGTTTATGAAAGTGAGCTCGATAAGACATCGCATCTTAGGCCTACATACCCCTTTTAAAGAAAAGGGAAGTCAGAGCTTTTGTAGTTCCTCTTAAAAAGAAAAATAAAAAGGGGGCCAAAGTGGCCAAAATCTTTTTGGGTGTTAAGCTTTAACAATACTTAACAAGTTTTTTAAAGGGTTAAGCTTTAACAATACTTAACAAGTTTAATTAAAAGGGACCAAGCTAATACAGGGCCAATGGACTAAGAGTAGTTTCACCGAGAATAATTCTCCTCTTAGTACCAAGGTTTAAAAACACAAGGGTTTGGTTAAGCTTTAGCAATACAAAACCATAAAACAAGTGAAAAGCTTTAACAATACTTTAACACAAAATAAAAGAGATTGAAAAAGAGTTTGAGTACCTTGACAATTTTAGTCAATACCATTCTCATTCCTTTGGATTTTCAACAAACAACTTAAGCAAACAATCAATGGATACCTCAAGTGTATGTGTGTGTGTGTGTGTGTGTGTGTGTGTGTGTGTGTGATAACATGTGTCACAAAAGGACAAACAAGTAAGTATGATAATCAACAATGATAATGGACAATGATGTTTATACCTTTGAATGGATTCATTTATGAATGAATGATGGATGATGAATATGAAACTCATGCATGTGGGTTAGATAAACAAAGTATATACAAATGATAATACAATGGATAATTGGTACAAAACATAATGATAAACATCAACAAGTATATGTACAAAGGATAATGGTTAAGATAAAGAAATAAGTACAAAACACAAGGATTGAAATCAACAAGGATATATACAAAGTTAACAAGTTCATGGATAAACAAAGATCAACATGTTTTTGGATTAGGGTTTTAAACCTAGGTTTTTGAAGTTAAGGTTAGGGTTTTGAAATAAACACCTAAACCTAATTGATTTTAAATGATTAAATACCAAATTCTTAAAGAGAATTGGTTTAAGTGTACATGGAGAAGTCAAAGACATGATATCCTAACCCTAAACAAATATTCACAAAAATATACAAGGCTACTTTGAAGAAACATTCAAAATAAAATGATTTTTGGTTGATTTTTAATACATGAAAAGACATGTTTTTTGATTAATTTTTAAATGAAGTAAAAATAAATATTTTTGGTTTTTTAATTTATGACATGAAAATATATAATATAAGTAAGCTACACAAAAAAATTGGAGTGAAAAAGACCAATATTACTATTTTAAAATATTTTTCAAAGTTGAAGACAAAAAGTGAAACAAAATAGTGCTAAAAAAATAGAACTGGCCCTAGCAAGACTTGAACCCACGCCCTTTAAGTGAAAGACTCAAAACATAGCCACTGAGCCAACACGCTCTATTTAACAATTAACTGTGCGGCTTAAAATAAAAAAGAAGGCAAGTTTCAAAGATTTCCAGACTTCATCTTCAACCTCTCGTTCCCTCCATGGATCAAATTCAAACATTCTCAAATATGAATCATTTTTTACAAAACAAAAGTGCAAAATGCTCAGCATGTCATCACGAATCCAACCATATGCATATCATTCATTTATTTAAACTCAAACTCATGAATTTTTGAAAATAACGCATGAACCCTAATTTTTCAATTTGAAATTAAATGATGGATGTTAACAATTAGTCCCTAAAACCTTAGGGCTATTACTCCCTATATCTTTCTAAGTATATTGGTAACAAGTTTTGCAGAGAATGATGCCTCTAACTATGAGTTACAAGTTCAAGCTTTTACCTCTAAAAATGGAGGTCGTGACCCTGTTTAGAGTTGTTACAGAAGTGTGGTAATGATCTGGAAAGCTTCCTTGATGTCCAGGGATGTTGTTTGAATGTTTAGAATGCTTTGATCACCTCTGCAACTTCAAACCCGATAGCACCTACAAAGTGAAAAAGTTATTATAGAACTCTTGGTTCCAAGTGTTATAGAGCTGGATCTAGTGTTTGGATAGCTTCTACATGTGATATAGGAGGTACCTGAAACAAAAAGTCTGAAAACGCACGAGCTAAATGAAAAATCTTAATTCATGGCTCAAAGGTGTACTTTAATGGAGGTTGAAGAGTGATTTTGTATTTGAGTTGTTTGGTAAGTGTTTGGAGATGATGGAAAGTTTCTATAAGGTATATAGAAGGTGTTTGAAGGCCTGGTTTGGTAGGTTTGTGCTTGGTTTGAGTTTTGGCAAGTTAAGAGCTTAGTGAAGCTTTAATGGAGGTGACAATGGTGATTTTTGGTTAGAGGGGTTTTGGGAGGTTATGGAAGTGGTGGACAGCTTCTAAATGGTATTTAGAAGTTGTTTGAAACCTTGGTTGACACCCAGAATTGATGGAACTCAAAATCACTAGAAAATGCAAAGATAGGAAAAATGAGAATTTCAAGTGAGGTATGACTTGGAGAATTCAGGTGTAAGGGATGCAATGATCCAATTGACACAATATTATTGCAGTCTCAATTTCCAACTCATCTAATTTTTTGTATCGAAGATTTTGTTACAAGTAGAACTAAACAATAAACATAATATGGTTATAGTTACCTTTACATTTTTTTAGTAAGATGCCATAGATAGTCACTGGTTGAACTTGTTGCATCAAGACATGAGAATCATGAGATTTTAAGCCGATTAACTTAAGATCTTCCATTGATACAAGTTTCTTGATATTTTATGAATATCCTTGGAACTTTGGTATGATGCAAACACCGCCAACAACCTTTTTTACTTTTCTAGATAAAGCGTGACAAGTCGGTGGGAAATATGTTCTTTTCCTAATTCTTCTGGGCTAACTCTTGTCGTATACCCATCACCACCATATCTAGACGGGAATTCTTACCATCTTTTGTCATGCCTTGAATGTTTAGAAATATCTTGTTGTGAAAAGGATGTCTCTAATTGAGTATAATAGGGAACATAATGAAAACAAAGATGATAAACATGTAGAACAACAAGGATTGGTTATAACTTATATTCTTTACTTTCTCTTAAATCAAGATTACAAGTGTTACAAGAATAACAAATAACCCTCTCACCCTAAATTAGAATTGCAGTATGCAATGATGAGAGACTAGTATGCTATTTATAATAAACCTAACATGCTAAACTAATGGGCTTTTTCACAAATACTCATTACAAGCCAACTTAGGGTACAAGTTAACTTAAATAATTGAACATAACAGGCAGGCCCAATTCAAAATACTAACAACCCTAGCATTTCGACACCCACATAATAGAAATCACTTTGACTACAGTATGTAGGTCTTCAACACCAGCATGTGAACATACTTCGACGACATGCATAAATCCTGTCGAATCAGAAGCTAATCTTCGACCCAATAGATTTTGATCCAATTCTCACAAATCTCCACCTTGGAACAAACTCTATAACATCAAAGAAGAAACTAGCTTTCTTCATGCAGCTTTATCAACTGCATATAGTGGGAAAACTTGCAACTCGGCAATGACTTGGTGATCATATCAGCAGCATTGTGATTTGTCGGAACCTTCAGCACTTGGACCTCTCCATGCTCGATTACTCCTCTAACGAAATGCAACATCACATCGATGTGTTTGGTTTGCTCATGATATGTTGAGTTCTTCGACAGGTGTATATGACTTTGACTATCACATTTAATAGTGATACCTCGACCTTGAAGTTTCAACTCCTTAGCAAAACCTTCAAGCAACAATGCTTCTTTCACAGCTTCAGTTAGGGTAATATATTCCACTTCAGTGGTTGGTAAAGCAACAACCTTCTAAAGTATTGTGAGTTTCGTCTTTCCTTTCCTTGATTTATACGAGTTGGAAAATACATGATGGAGATTAGTGAAGAAATTGTGCTTCGTACGTTTATGAATATTGGTTTTCTCTAGGGTGATGTTCTGTTCTGAAGGGTTTTTGCTATAGCGTTATTCTGTCATGAAGGAAAATAAACTACAACTTGGATGTTTTAATTAAATAAGAACACTTTTAACCACAGTTTCTATTATCAACAGTGGAGATAATTTATAGCTTTTAAGCACATTTTCTTTTTTCCAACTATGTGGAAAAGTTATACAAATTTATCTTTAAAAGCTCAGGACCTTCATTCACCTTTTCCCAAAACCTAACTCATCTCACCTCTAAACTTCATCTTTCATTCACGATCTCTACACATTTTTCCTAGCACAAAATTTCTACACATTCACAAAATAGAAAATATCATTTTTTGGTGTGTCGTTGTATCACTCACTTTGAATGCTTAGGTTTCGAAGATGCTAAAACACTATATTGAAAATTTTGGTTTTAAGAATAATGTCAAATTTTACTTTATCAAGTAAACAATATGCTTGAACTTTGACATTGATCTTCAACGCCAAAATTTTCAAGATAGTAAAAGGAAATTTCTTTACCCACCTCCTAACCTTCTTACCCACCTCTGGCGAAATTACCAAAATACCCCTTATTTCGGAAATACATTTCCGAAACCGTACTTTTATTGAAAAAAAAAAGGTGTTTTCGGAAATGCACTTCCGAAAACACGAAAAAAAGGTGTTTTCGGAGATGCATTTCCGAAAACACCCCCTTTTTTGAGTTTTCGGAGATGCATTTCCGAAAACACTCCTTTTTGGGAGAGGGAGGTGTTTTCGGAGATGCATATCCGAAATATTCCAAGACCAAATTGGTCTTGGAATGTTTCGGATATACACTTCCGAAATAATTCAATAATTATTAAAAAATTAAAATCAAGGTGAATCAATACAATTAATAGGTATAAAATGAAAGTGAATCAATAATTTTCTCAAGATTCTTACTTAAAATAATTTTCTCCTATTTTTAGTAATAAATAATTTCCTCTCTAATAAATCATAATTCCCTATTCTCATACATAAAATAGATTTTTCACATTTTTGTATAACTATCTAATTATACTTCATATAAAAAAAATCATAATGCTAAATATTTTTGAATTTTTTTTTTAATCTTATTTAAATTTAATCATATTGAATTCACTTAATATAAATAATAAAGTTGTTTCATTTTTAAATATAATATATACAAATTCACAAAGTGTCTATAAAAAATATACAAAAACTAAATAATAATTAGCATAATAATTTTATTGTGAAAAAAATATAATTGTATTTTAAATAATTGTGAAATTTGTTTCAAATAATGAATACACGTTTTTTTAATTAAAAAATCACATTTTTTTCTTAATAAATAATAAAAATAATGTATTATAATTAATAATAATAATAATCACGTAATTTATATTAATTTTTCTTAAAAATACGTGATTTCTAATATTTATTTGTAGGAAATGTTATTTTTTATTAAATAATGATTTATCTCAATTTTAAACAAATGACAATTTTGATAATTAAGAAAAATTATATTCTACAAACTTATTTTAATTTTTAATTTTCAAATTATAAATTTTTTAATATTAATAAATAATAAACGTTATATTGAAATAAATAAAAAAATATGAGCTTCAATCAAATTTTGTTATTTTTATTTAAATAAACTTATATTATATATACTTTATATACACTATAAAAATTGTTATACTTTTAAATAGTGCGTTAAAATATAAAAACTATATAAATAGTAAATATAAAAACAAACAAGGATTAATGATTAATCCAAAAATATTATTGGCTTAATTACAACTTTGGTCCCCTTATTTTGTCTTTTTCTTGATTTTGATCCCTCCATTTTAAAAACCATTATTTTAGTCCCCTTTTGAATTTTCTGTTGAAAAAGAGACTAAAATAGGGACTAAAATTGCAGAAAAAACCAGAATAGAGGGATGAAAATTGCACAAAACACTTAATAAGGGGACTAAAATAGTGATTTATAAAATGGAGGGATCAAAATCAAGAAAAAGACAAAACATGGGGACCGAAGTTGCAATTAAGCCAATATTATATAAAGTGAACAATGAAATTGATAATATTTTGTAATCATTTTTAAACATTTTAAAAAATATTATATATATTTTTTATTTTTACATATTTGTGTGCTTATTATTCATTATTTATGCACATTTTGAGCATTATTTTTTATTCTATTTAAAATTGAAACAATTTTATTATTTACTTTAATTAATTGAATATGGTTTTTTTAAAGAAAATAAAAACGTGAGTTTTGTTTTAAAATAAGAATATGTTATTTTTTTATAAAGATTAACAATTATTATAAATATATAAATAAAAAATTATAACTTATTTTGTAAGTGAAATTATTTTAATTTTTTTAATTAAAATTATTTTAAATTTTAAAATTTGAATTAGGATAGAAATATATAATAACTATTATTCATAACTCATAAATTATATCAAAATATATAATTATTATTATTTATTACTCATAAATTATATCAAATTTATGATATGTGAATTAATTAATATCCTAAAATTAATTTTTGAGATTTTTTAAGATTTTTTTTGTTGTTTCGGAGATGCATCTCCGAATTAGTCAAAATCCCAATTTTTGGGATTTTTTCGGAAATGCACTTCCGAAGTCTGGAAAAATTTTGAAAAAAAAAATATTTCGGAAATGCATTTCCGAAGCGGGGTAAAATGGGTTTTTCGCTGGGGGTGACCCCATAGGGAGGTGGGTAAAGAAATTTTCTAGTAAAAGTAAATGAAGATTTTGCAAAACAAAAAAGATTTAAAAATGAAAGAAAAACTAAATTGTATATGTTGGGATTCAAAGCATGTTTCTGAGGGACTTTTTCCACAGCTGAAAAACATGACTGTAGTGAAATGTTATTTAATTTTATTTTAAAAATACGCCAAATTTCATCACCGTAGATATCTTTAACCAAAGAAAAATGTGTCTTGAAAATTAAAAATGAAAAAAAAAAAACCTAATTGAATAGATTTTACTAATGATATTTGAATCATTTTGTATAGCATGAAGATTTTAACCATTACCATATTACATCAAACTTTGATTAATGATATCTTATAAGTTTTCTTTTATAAAAGTCTAACTTTATTTTGGTAGAATTGAAATTTTTTTAAAGGCAAGCTATGAAATTTCATAGGCTTTGAGGATCCGAGGAAATCACATACGATGGAACTACATATGGTGTAGCTAAAGGAGTTGACTTTTCATATAATGATTTTCTCTTCATGATGTTGTGGAATATTGAAGAATTGAAAATCTTGTAAGGCAAGTTATGTTTTCATAGGTTACAAGAAGCC
Source organism: Vicia villosa (assembly GCF_029867415.1). Taxonomy (NCBI): domain Eukaryota; kingdom Viridiplantae; phylum Streptophyta; class Magnoliopsida; order Fabales; family Fabaceae; genus Vicia; species Vicia villosa. The sequence goes on along the minus strand of NC_081180.1, from coordinate 234,836,858 downwards.
AAGGAAATCTCAATAAAATTCCAATCTCAAAATGGTACGGTGAAGCATCTTAGTGCTTTTCATCTTTTCTTCCAAATGTCAATTCAATATTTTATCCTTGAAAATCAATATTGGTCCATGGCATGCAGTTGAACAATAAGGTTGTCATTTGTATCTTATATTAAAAAAATACTAGAGTGTAAATATGCAAGACTAAGTTGACAAAAAGATACTCAGACACGTTAATTTTCCCTACATTGATTATAATAGTCCGAAATTCATTAGAAGTTCATAGTCTCTACTATATGTTATACTCATTTTCTACTGTTTTTCAATAGAGTATTTAACATTTGTTTTTTCATATTTTATAGTATTTGACTTTTGTTTATTTTTGTTAGTTTAGGGTACCAATGTAACATGCAAGGTCCTACATATTATGATGCAACTCAAAATTTATCTTTGACTCTTGTTCATATTTGTTTGTTAGTCCAACTCAAAAATTTTATTAAATAAATAATTAGCAAGAATTTAAAAATACAATACCATGTTTATACCTTTTAATGTCATATAGAAAATTGAGCTTCAAATATTCAATTCAAATCCTTAAAATTGCACTATAGTTAACTTTTTAATGGAAAAACCTTTCTTTTATCAAATGGATAAATACAAGTTATCGTATCTTTGAATGACTGAATGTTTTAAAAATTGGAAATATGTAGAATTTAACTTAAATTTAAATAAAAATTTAGATATTTATACTAAATTTAAATACAAGAGTTGATTACAAACAACGAGTTAGATAAATCTATTACATACTTATCATTTCAAACTATTAAAAGATTAACTGATCATCACAGATCACGAGTGTTGAGATCATCCTCTACGAAAGAGCTTTTATCACGTTTTTTGAAATACACCATCAGCAAACACTCTTGGATCACAAGCATAAGTATCAAATGACATCTGACACACGTGATATACTCATAGGTATACATCTTGATTTGCACATCTTCGTTTAATATACACCAAGGCTTCATTTAAAGTTGCAAAGCATTTCTGCACAACAAACTAGGTTTTCATCTTTGGTACCCAAATCTTTTTGGATCCTGGTACTTTAGTGGTTCTAAGATGTCTAGGGCTACCGCCCCTAGACTTTATTAGCTTATCATAACAAGAGGTCGGGCTTTAGGTTGCCAAACTTATCATAATAGGAGTAATTATAGATAGGGAAATTCAGTTTCTTCATATTAAAACCTTTACTATGTGATCTACTAGGTTTAAACCTTAACTCAATTTTATTCAAGGAAGGCCTTTGATTTGATAAAATCAAATATATATTTTATTTTCCCTTGGTGAATTTACTTAGGATTTCATGCTGATCTTTCACTTCCTTTTTCATCGAGACACAAATCTCGCAATTACTAACTAGGTTTCAAAGTTTAGCCATTTCATATTTTAGTGTTTCATTACTTTTTTCTATAAACTAAATGTAGTCTTTAAGATATAAATTATGTTTTTTAATTTTATCATTTTCTTCAATTAAGTTAGTGCTTAATTTTAGTAGTTGTTTGAATGATAAATTTGTTACCTTATAGTCTTGGAGGAAGATTCTTTGAAGGTTCTACTAGAGGTTGATTATTTGAACTTGTTCGTTGAGACTTGTTTCTCGTTTCTTATTTCAAAGATTTCATAGGATGAAACTTCTTCTTCTTGATATTCTCTTCCTAGTGAAATTTCTTCATTGGACATTGAATCTTCTAAAGATCGTTCAACCATTGTGACTCTTCTTTCAAATGAAATTAATGGAGTTGATTTTTCTTCTAAGTTTGAGCTCATCTTTCAATTTCTTGATGACTTCATCCTTCTTGGATTTTTCTTGATCATCATAAATATTCACTTATGTCAATTTAAGGATTGAACCACGTTTTTGATTCCAATTGTTAATTCTTGGATATTAATTTCTTAGGGACGAAGGTTCTAACATAGCTTCCAAGATTTATAACATTTGGAAAAAAATTGTGAAAGAAACATTCATCTTCTTCACTCCTGTGTTCATTCCCTTTTAATTGATACTTGAAGATACTCCATACATTATTTCAAGAGTGTCTCACATTTCCTTGGCAGAATTACACTTCAGTACATAAATAATTTGATTTTTATTTAAAGACATAACTACAGATATTTTAATTTTAAGATTTAAATAAAAAATAAGTAATGCGCCATTATAATATTAAAAATACATTAAATTATAATTGTTGGGAGTCAAAGCTTGTCCCTCAAAGATTTTTCCTCGATTTTCCGAACAAATGAGGAAATATGTTATATATTTTTTAAATAAAAATTAAAATTAAATTAAGGTGTGAAATGAAAGTGATTGTAACTCACTTGTTTAGTACACCAAGGTAAATATTTATTATCTAGGAAATGTAAGATTTGTAGTTGGATGGGAATAACAATAACGATATAATGAAAACAAGTTAGTATAAAATTGTCAAATCAAGAGTTTACAATAGGTTCATAGTAAAATCGACCTATGAAGAAAGAAAAAAGATTGAATATTAAAGACGATCTCTTACACTATTCATCCTTGAATCTTCTCCCTCTGTGTCGTTCTATCTCTCTATATGGTTCAAATCATTAAAAAGTAAGTAACTTTCTCAAATGGTAGTTGTTGTTGCTATTTATAGATGTTAGGTAAGTGTAAATATTCTAGTTGGGAAAGAAATTCTCTTAGAGAATCATGATTCTTCATTCTTAAGCGAATTTCATATTATTCTAGGCCGACTTAATTTGACAAGACTTTACTAGAAGAATTTTTTCTTTGACTAAATTTGTTACACTTATTCGCATTTCACCGTACGATTTTGTTAGGATTTAGGTTGTTTAAGCTTTTTTTTCTCGATTCAACTTGTTTGCTTTCTTTTTCACCTGTTTCTTGTTCATCAACCTATGAAAGCAAGAGAAGACATACATTTTTAAAATATACACCTCATGAAATATTCTTTCACCCGGTTTGCTTTCTTTTACAAAATGTGATAATATTTTTCTACCATCCTTTTTATTGGTGCCAATTTTTAAAAAATACCACAACACACCAATTCACTTTTCTCTCTCTTAATATCTCTTCTCTTCTCTCTCTCTCTCTCTCTCTCTCTCTCTCTCTCTCTCTCTCTCTCTCACCATAACTTCTTTTTCTCTTCTTCTTAAACCCCGCCATCTCTCATATTTGTCATTTGTTATCATATTTCCTAATCCAAAGTGGTTGCATTTATTTGTGGGTGATTGAAAATCAAAGGTAAAGTGGGTATTTCAAATTTCCCTTATTCTTTTCTCCTTTTTGAGTTGAACCCTAAAACCCCAATTTATTAAAAATATCAACTTTCTTAATTTCTCATAAATTATTTTCTTTCTAATCATTTGGTTTCATTATTCTCTCTAGAGACAAAGCCACTTCTTCGGCTAATGTAGAAGCATCGGAAACTCAATATCCAAGTGAGAGTATCAAAGTTGTTGATTATGAATTGTTGGAAACGGATCCGGGAATTAGGCCTCCAATTTCAAGCTATCATCCTGGCATCCAAAATGAGGTAAGGAAAGCTTATTTAAAAATAGGTCGTCATCAACCTCCTCACAATTTCGTTTACCCTTAGTCTATTCAAGGTAAACAAAAACGTCGATTTTGCAAAAATTGGTTTGATTTGAATGATTGGATTGGTAGTGTTTTGTTTGCCATATTTTTTGTGTAAAAATGTTTCTAAGTATGGGGGGGTCACTTTGTGGGAGACGGTTTTGGTGATTTGAAGAATGCTCAAAGGTTGGCTAATCATGCTACTTATTCCAATAGTCATGTTGATTGTGTGCATATGGGTTATGCTCTCATGAACCCAAACCAAAGTATTAAGGCCTCATTTGTTAATCAAACTAAGCAAATAAATGTCGAATATCGTGTTCGTGTAAACACATCCCTTGTAGCTACTGAGTTTCTTTTGAGGTGTGGCATGTCATTTAGAGGGAATGAAGAGTCTCTTAACTCTTTATTTTTAAGGGGTCATTTCTTAATTTGGTGGATACTTTAAAGGAAATCAACCTGGAGATAGCTAGTGTAATAAATTGTGCTCCGGGAAATAACCTTATGACTGGCCTTAAGATTCAAAAGGATCTTGCTGCTGCTTGTGCATGTGAAATAACTCAACAAATTATATGTGATATTACGGATGATGTGTTTTGTGTTTTGATTGATGAATCTGGTGATGTTGCTGGTAAAGAACAAATGGTTGTTCGCTATGTTAATAATGAAGGTTTGGTAAAAGAAAGGTTTCTTAGTATTGTAAGTGTTAAAGAAACAAGTGCTAAGTCACTTAAGGAGTCACTTGAGAAGCTGTTGTCTATTAATGGCTTGAGTATATCTAGTATTAGGGGGCAAGGGTATGACATAGCTAGCAATATGAGAGGTAAGTTTAATGGTTTGAGAACTTTAATCCAAAATGAGAATCCATCTGCTTATTATGTGCATTGTTTCGCCCATCAACTTCAATTGGAACTTGTTGCATTTGCTAAGACTCATAAAGATGTTAGTGGTTTTTTCGGGAAGGTCAATATGCTTGTTAATTTCATTTGATCTTCTAATAAGAGACAAGAATTACTTTGGGACAAACAAGTAGCTTAGTTTGCTAAATTGATTGAAGAGGGCCAAATAGAAATTAGTAGCGGGTTAAACCAAGAATCATATATTGCTAGAGCGGGTGACACTCGTTGGAGTTCCCACTTTAGGACTCTCACTAGTTTGATGACTTTGTATGGTGTCATTATTGGGGTACTTGAAGAAGTTGGAAATGATACGTCATTTGAAAAATATGGTGAAACTATGCTTTTGTTAGATGTGCTTCAATCATTTGATTTAATCTTCATGTTATATATGATGGTTGAGATTTTAGGATTTACAAATGATTTGAGTGTAGCGTTACAAAAGCGTGATCAAGATCTTTTGAATGTTTTGTCACTTGTCAATGCTACCAAATAAGAATTACAAGAAATGAGGAATGATGGATGGGAAGAGCTTATATCTAAGGTTATGGAAATTTGCAATAAGCTTGACATTGATGTGCCTGGCATGGATGCATCATATGTGCAAGGGATGAAACCTAGGCGACATGCTACAACTTCTAGTGTTTCTAATTTGCATCATTATAAGCACGATTGTTTGTTTAATGTGTTAGATTTGCAGTTGCACTAGCTCAATGCTAGGTTTGATGAAGAGAATACTGAACTTTTAGAATGTTTTTCATGTTTGAGTCCTTCATCGTCATTTGCAGCTTTTGATGTGAAAAAGTTATTAAGGATGGTTGAACTTTATCCAAATGATTTTGTGGATGTGCCGGAAGTGGTGATGCAACATCAACTTCAAAATTATGTTAGAAATGTTCTATGTGACCCAAAATTTGCAAATTTAAAAGGACTTTCAGATCTTTGTGCAAAACTTGTGGAAACAAATAAGTGCAACATATTTGATATGGTTTATAAGCTTCTAAAATTGGCTTTAGTCTTGCCGGTAGCAACTGCAAGTGTGGGACGTGTTTTTTCAGCTATCAAATTTGTGAAGAGTCAATTATGTAACAAAATGAGTGATCAGTTGTTAAATGACCGTCTTGTAACTTTTATAGAAATAGATGTTCTTGGAACAATTAACAATGATGTTATTTTAGCTCATTTTCAAGAAATGAATGATAGACGATTTTCATTGTTATGTATTGCATTAAACAATATTATTATTCATTTTTAAAATGATTTAGTTCGTATTTTTGTTTATATTTAGCCACATCAATATATATTGTCTGAATCCGCTCCTGGGCACAGGGCCTCCAAATTCTCGGGAACAGTGCTGGTTCACACGCATTAACCGTTATTTAATTTGCGTCATGTAATTCCTCAAGATTAATCGATAATGCAATGTGTTGGTGCATTTGTTTGCATCTACAAAACAATTAAAATTTAAGCCTAAATCAATAAACATGCGGTTTTAAGTTTAGGAGATAGACTTTCAGCCATAGTAAAGTAGAGCGGGCATAAATGCAACAGAGATTGAGTCATCACAATCTTTCTCAAGTCTATTAAAGTCTACCGTCATTGTCAACACTCTATACTTAATCAAAAGAACAATATTATTGAATAGTTAGGATTTATAGTCATTTTCATGTTCATAGCGTTATTAGCAAAACAAGATGAGAATGGTGGAACCACATGTTAAGAAAATCATGCATTTTTGGAAATTCTCAATATAACATATTGAGGAAATTTAAACTTGTTTTAGTTAAAAGGGTTGAATTGTTATTTGTTATACTATTTGGCTGGAAAGGATAATATTGGAATGAAGTTAGGAATTCAATATGCTGGGCCGGTCTTTTGGGTTTATTTGAAAGCAAGAATTTGAAGGGTGGGAAAAGGAAATGATTTGCTTTTATTTTTTTATTTTTTTATGTTAATCAAGTTATAAAATGTTTTTAAAAATAATTGTTCTTGATTTATCTTCTAAATTAATAAAACAGTATTTTAATTGTATTAATTTATAAATTTATTCACGTTTTATCAATTAAATTTGACCTATATTTAGAGGAGCTATTATCTTTAAAGGATAACATTATACCTCAAAATTAAACTTAAGATAATTAGATAAACTATCTTGTTATTTGTCCATAAAAGTCATAGCCTTTGTAGGAAAAAAAATTTAAAATGTTATCTTCAAATTGATTTTTAGTCCTTGGACTTTTAAAATACCTAACCTTAGAAATGGGCCTACGACTTATATAAATTATTTGAGGAATCTACATAGCATCCTCCAACTTGTACTTACCACCCCACATAACCCTTCATTTATTCACAATATCTCCAAAGCTAAAAAAAAGCAATTATGTAAACCCAAAATCTCTTTTATTTTTACTTTTGTAAAAAGCTTAATTTTTTTACAAGTAAACTTTGTTTTTCATTAAAAATATACATTTTTATCGATTTTTTTATAAAATATTGGATATATAAAGAAAAACATAAATTTTTATCAGATTTTTTAAATTGATGGTTCAAAACTTGTTGTTTTATAGCGGCAATTTAGAAATATCTGATAAAAAAGCATGTTTATGGTTGCATAGCGGCAATTTAGAAATATTCGATAAAAAACATGAACATGATATTTTTTTATCGACAATTTTGAAATAGTCGTTAAAAATGCATATATTCATAACAGATATTTACAAAATGTCGATAAAAGCACATACAAGCATATACAATTTTTAAAATTGCTGGTAGATGTAAGGGTGTGACTGTATATTTCCAAAAATCTGGTAGGTCAATTTTATTTTATTTTATTTGGTCTTTTTTGTCTATAGTGTCAAGAAGAGGAAGAGACAGTAAGATCATTCCTAGATTAAGCAAGATGGCAGTTGCAAAGAGCTTTGGTGGAGGAAATTTTGATGACGAAGACATTCATCTACATACTATGGCATGTAGAGTAGTCCTCATCGATTCTCACCATAAAAAGAATGAACAGTATCATGGATCATGTACTCTCCAACGTAGAAGAGGTAGAGTTGGATGGGCTATAGATTATGATCCTGAGCCAGATGTTGTCATTGTTAATGATGTTGAGGTAGAGGTGGCTATTTAGGATGACATGAAGGTTCATACTCATACTGATACATAAGTTCTTGTTTTAGCTGATACAGAGGTGGCTATTTAGGATGATATGAAAGTTCATACTCATACTGATACAAAGGTTCTTGTTTTAGCTTATACAAAGGTGGTGACTCAATCTAATTTAGAGGCATCTAATTAGGCTAACGCAGATGGGGTTCTCTTGGGGGAATTTTGGTCTTATTTTTCTCACTAGGTATGTCGATCATGTGGCATTTTAATTATCACAAGGATATGTGTAAACATTTTAATTTAAGTTGTTTTTAATTATTAGTGGCTAATTGAATGTAATTAATTATTTATGTTTTATTTGTTGCATGACCATGCTCCATTGAAGGTACCCACTCATTGGTCAAAGTTGAATAAACTCTCTAAAGTGCATATACATGATCAGGTCAGGGTGATGGTCAGTGTTGGTTGCCTGTTGTCATAGGTAGACTGCTCACACACCATGTTTAACGCTCCCTTGTTACCTCATTTTGTTGTGCGATGGCATAAAGTGACATCTTCCTTTAATCTTCCATTTGGTGAGATGACATTTACCCTAGATGATGTCTCCAGCCTCTTCTATTTTCCCTTTGTTGGTAACTTCCTCACCCCTTCCACCGATGAACCAACAAATTGCATGTATGATTTCTTAGACATACCTGGGTGTTACATCGGGCATGGTATTGAGGAGTTCAGGACTAATAAAGCTGGTCATTTATGTATCTCTTATCTCTAGGATATGTATAAGTCATTTGTGGAGCGCTCTAGATATGAGATGGTTGTTATGGTATACATGTTACATCTTGTAGGATGTATTATCTTAGCTTATAAGACTCATGTGTACATCGATGCCAGATGCATATCCCTATTCAGTGACATTGAGCACTTCAATTAAGCATGGGGTTGTGTTGCTTTGACGATATTATATATTTCCCTTGAAGAGGTGACTCCCTTTGAGATGGACAACTTTTAGTTATGAGTCTAATTCAGGTATGAATATTGTACTTACTAAAAGTACAAAATGTGAAAATTATAGTTAGAAGTATTATAAGGATCTTAATTGTATTGAATGGCTCCCAAGCGCGGGAGGGGACGGGGGCGAGGGAGACCTCCATGATCGGAACCACTGCCACCGGAATCACTATTGGAAACCACCGAGAAGGGAAAGCTAGATGCAACAATAAGTATCACCAAGAATCCTGTGCTCGATAACAATGACAACGCCGATGTGACACAAACTGCAAAGCGCTCGGAGTCGCCATCGGAGAAGCATATTGAGAAGAAAGGAGGACCACCGGAGAACGCCATGGATGAACCTCGAAAGCTATGGGTAGACGTGCTCAACAACAATCGGAAGCCTTCACACGGTATGAATCTTGACTTTATTGCTCCTAAAGTAGTAGAAGGGATAACTGTGGTAGAAATTGAGGAAGAAGATATTGAATCTGAAATTAGGTATTGGGAGAATGCTCTTATCATGTATGTGTTAGGGGGAGAGTTAAGCATGAACATGGTGAAACAATTCATGATCAAGAACTGGAATACTATCCAATTGCCTGACATACTCTACCATGATGATGGCTATTTCATCCTTAGATTTAAGACTTTTGATGAGAAAGAGGAGATCCTTATGAATGGGCCTTACACTATCAAGAATATGTCTATGCTATTGAGGGATTGGACACCTAAGTTTAACATGAAGACAGATATGCTGAGAACCATCCCTGTGTGGGTGAAGTTGCCAAAACTGCCATTGAGATTATGGGGAGCTAAGAGTCTGAACAAAATAGGCAGTGCCATTGGTACTCCTATAGTTACTGATGAGTGCACTGCCCATAAGCTTAGAGCCTCTTATGCTAGGATGTTGATTGAGGTTGATGCAACAATACAAGTTCCTAAAAAGTTTACAATCAGGAATCATGAGGGAGCTCTGATGCAATAGCCAATTGAGTATGATTGGTTGCCCAAATTTTGTGGGAGTTGTCAAACCTTTGGGCACAACTGTGCTACTGGACAGGCTTCCTCAGTATGGAGAACAAAGAAACAAGTAGAAGTAAAGAAGCCTGGTGGAACCACATCACATGAACAGAGGGTGGAACAAGAGCATAGTGAGACTGTGTCAACACCAACAGCACCAGAAGTGATTGTGATAAATAATGCAGGGGAAGCTGTTTGGGAGACACCATAGAGGAGCTACTAATGGGAAAAAGATAACAACAAGTACTGTGAGCTGCAGTAATGCTTTTCATGCACGAGGGAGTTTGGCTGACACTCTAGGGCAAGCAACCATTGATCCATGCTGATTTCATGGAACATTAGGGGGCTGAATAAAGCTGGCAAACAAAGAGAGATTTGCTCCCATCTCAATGATTTGAGGCCAGGCATTTTCATTTTGATTGAAACTCGTGTGAAGCATCAGAAAGCCATCAAAATTAGGGATAACATGAGACTCTATAAATGCTTTCTGGATAACTACCAACACCATGACAATGGGAGGATCTGGATATGCTGGAATTCTACCAACTACAAAATTCAGATGGTAAAGAGCTCTAGCCAATTCATACACTACAGAGTGGAGAGCATAGATGGTAAGATGTGTTTTGAAATGATTGTTGTTTATGCTATGAATACTATTGAGCAAAGGAAACTATTGTGGAAAGCTATTGCTACATTGCCTAGAACCAATAGGCCTTGGTGTGTGGTAGGGGATTTTAACAATGTTCTCAAAAGCAATGAAAGAATTGGAGGTAGAATGGTGGTGGCCCAGGAATTTCAGGACCTCCAAGATATGATGGACTTATGTGGGCTAAGTGAGATGGACAACACTGGTGACTACTACACTTGGCATAACAAACAAGTGAATGATCCCATCTACACTAGAATTGATAGAGTGGTTGGAAACTCTCTATGGTTTCAAGTGATTGATATGCATTTGAGACACCTTCCCCCAAGTGTCTCAAATCATGTTATACTGCAGCTCACAAATCAACCTAGGATGAGGCCTCAGAAAAACCACTTCAAGTTTATTAACTGTGTCATAGAGTTTGACGGGTTTCAGGAACTTGTGGCTGAAAGCTGGGCAACACCTATTGCAGGGAATCCTCCTTGTATCCTGTGGAAAAAGCTGAAGAGACTCATGAGGCCTTTAAGGAATCTGAGTAGACCCCTAAATGATGTTAAAAGGACCATTGTGGCTACTAGGAAGGAGATGAATGCCTTGCAACAGGATATAGGGAATGATCCAATGAACAAAGAACTGTTGTTGAAAGTGAAAGATAAAACTGTTGAGATCTTACATTGGAATGAGATTGAGGAAAAAGTTCTGAGGCAAAAGGCAAAGGTGGACTGAATCAAGCTAGGGGATGAAAACAATCAGTATTTTCATGCTACCTTGAAGGCTAAAAATCATCAAAAAAGAATGTTCATATGCAGGAATGATGGGACTGAGATCACTGCTAATGATGAGATTGAACAAGTGTTGCAGCATTTTGGAGATCTCATGGGGAATGAGGATAGAACTCTGAACCAGATTGACATTAGAGTTATGAGAGAGGGCCCTCAACTATCTACTGCCCAGAGACAATTACTTATGCAGCCTATAAGTGACAAGGAAATCTTTGAAGCTCTTCATGATATAGGGGATGCTAAAGCCCCTGGCCTAGATGGGTACAGTGCAAAATTCTACTAGACTTGTTGGAGCATTGTGAAAGATGATGTGGTGAACACTATTAGCTATTAGTTTAGACATAAGATTGTGTCTAAAGCTTTCAATAGCACTTTGGTGACCCTCCTCCCCAAGAAAGCCAGTGCTAAGGATCTCAAAGACTATAGGCACATAGCATGTTGCACGGTTGTGTACAAAATTTACTCTAAAGTCCTGACTACAAGAATGGCTAGCATTATTGGATCCATCACCAGTCACAATCAGGCTGCCTTCATTCCAGGGAAACAAATCCACTCTCACATCTTGCTTGCTACTGAATTGATCAAGGGATACACAAGGAAGCAAGGTACTCCAAGATGCCTTTTTCAACTTGATCTCCAAAAAGCATATGATATGCTTAATTGGAAAGCTCTTGAAACCATTCTGCTAGAACTTAATATACCTGAGATTTTTGTCCATTGGATCATGCAAGGAGTTTCCACTGTGTCCTACAGATTTAGCATAAATGGTAGTAACTCAAAGCTTATGCAGGCCAAAAAGAGGTGTTAGACAAGGAGATCCCATATCTCCCTTCTTATTTTTCCTTGTGATGGAATACATGAGTAGGCTGCTAAAGAAATTGCACTTAAATCCTGATTTTAAGCATCACTCTAAGTGTAGGAAGCTTGATATCACACACCTTACTTTTGCTGATGACATTCTCTTGTTTGCTAGAGGTGACAAACACTCCATTGATGTGATGATGCAAACCATGGATACCTTTTACTCATCAACAGGGCTGAAGGTGAATCCTATGAAGTGCTACATCTATTTTGGAGCTGTGGACAATAATACTAAGCATGATATTCTGGCCAGTAGAGGATTTAATGAAGGTATGCTGCCCTTTAGATATTTGGGAGTTCCAGTCACCAGCAAAAAACTCCACATGAATCATTATCTACCTCTGATTGAGAAAATCCTGAGTAAGATAAACCATTGGAGTGCTACGCTGCTGAGCATAGCAGGCAGGATTGAATTGGTCAAAGTTGTAGCTACTTCCATTGCAAACTACTGGATGCAATGCTTTCCTGTCCCTAAAGTTATTATCCAGAAAATCAACTCAGCCTTGAGAACCTTTATCTGGACTGGCAGCTCAACTCCAAGTAGGAAGAGTCCTGTAGCTTGGAGGACTCTAAGCAAGCCTGTGAAGAAAGGGGGACTTAACATCCTTAACCTGGATGTGTGGAACCAAATCACCATGGTGAAACTTCTGTGGAATGTCTGTAAAAAACAGGATTGCTTGTGGGTCAAATGGCTGCATTCTTACTTCATAAAGAATCAGAACTTGTGGACTATGGAGGTGAGCTCTAATTCCTCTTGGATCATCAAGGGTATTATGAGCACCAGGAGATTGACTCAAGATGTGCAGAGATATTGGGACAGTAGTATTGAAACTAGCCATTTCACTATGGGAACTGTCTACAAGATGATGCATATGGGACATGATCGGGTTAGTTGGTATGAGCTAATTGTTGGCAACAATGCAAGAACAAGGGTTGTTACTTGTCTTTGGATAGCATGCCACAGAAAGCTTGCAACTAAGGATCGTTTAGCCAAGTGGGGTATGATACATGACAGGAAATGCAATCTATGTGATGAGTATGAAGACATTGAACCTCAACCAATCCACCATTTTGATATAAATGTATCTAATGATCCCACACCAACTCCAAACGCTATCCCATCAGATGTTCAAATATTATTTCAGAATTTTGAAATAGAGATGCAGGATTGGATGCATTCAGACGGAGATTCAACTCTGAATCTCTCAAACTCATAGAAGTGTGTCGTACTCATGCTAATGAGAAATTTTTTGAGTGTCTGAATCAAATCATAATTGTAGTAAAGGATATCTTGGCTTTAAGGCCACCTCTGCAGATTAGTGACGCTCCTTGGTACTCATCTTCTGACCCTATGGACACGGAAGATGCTGAAAATTACTATTCTTTTGTTTTATTGAAACCCCTTCCTGCCTATGTGCCCAAGGCTACTCCTGCTAGGAAAGTACCTACCTTAATGGTATATGTTTACTCCTTGGTGTCCAAGTTTTTAACTTCTCCTATGATGATTGGAGCATCTGACGTCGCTTCAACCTATGCTCCTCTAATGGTCGTAACTTCTGACGTCACTTCAGCCTCTGCTCCAACTTCTCTTGTGCTTGAAACGCTGAATGAATTGAAGAAGGAGAATGTAGTTGTTAAAGAACGTCTAGACAAGCAGGATGAGACAAACAAGGAAATTAAGTCCTGGATAGCTAAGTAAGAGGAATCTACAAATGAAATCAAGAACCTTCTACTTTCTCTTGTCCCTCGACAACCTTAATTCCTGTTTACAATCTTCTGACATTTTATTGTGTGTTTTACTGTTTCTTTTGTGTTTCTGTTGTTTTGAATTCCTAATGTTGTGTTGCACTTGCTTTCATCTATGAATATTTTTTTCGCTTTATCTGCATGTTTTAATTTACTCTATGCTTTTTGAGTTATGACAAAAAGGGGGGAAATAGTAGTGAAATTTTGACTTGATATGGTTTAACAATTAAAAATAAAATCCCAAACATTTACTGACAAGTGTACAAAGCATTGTACCTCTTTTATGAAAGTTGCAGGATAATCACATTCTCAAAGAAAATCTTATAGATCTTCTAAAAGAGCGCTTTAAAAGTAAAAGTTAATCTTCTGAAGAGATACGCTGAAGAGAAAAATATACTCAGGGAAGTTATCTTCTAAATTTTTCCTTCTAAGTATTTATTTCAGGGGGAGATTTTCTTCTTATATACAAAATTTCTGATCAGAACTTAAATGTTTTGTCATCATTAAAAAGGGGGAGATTGTTAGAACATAGTTTGGTTCTAATCATATCTTAGTGTTTTGATGATAAAAATTAAACAAATTTTGTATAAGTAAATGTGGTACAATAATTATATTTTTCTCATTTCAGAAGATGCTCTATTACAAGTACCATCAGAACATGAACTTTAAAGTTGAACAAACGCTGAAAGGAAAAATCACGCTGAAGTTCTAATGAAGTAACTTCTGAATGCACCAACCGCAGAAGAAAAATTCTAATAGAAGTTATATTCACAAGTTAGAACAGAAGTTATGAATAGATGCAAAGTTCTGAATCAAGATAAAATGTCGTTAAAAACATAATGATTAAAAAGAGACTGAAACATTCAAATGGAACAATTCCCTAGAATGATTGAAGAAGCAACGCACATGCAGTTCGTTGGAGAAACAAAAACAAAAAGCAAACACACAAACATTTAATGCTCTCTCCAAAGATCAAGACAACAGACAAATACTTGAGGCTACAAATAGAAGATCATTTGAAAAAGAAAGAAAAGAGGAAAATTATCAAAAGCCAACGTGAAATTTAACGCTGAAGAAAAATATTTTCATTTTAATATACTAAGTTCATACATCTTGTACTAAAAACTTAGTGAAATATCACAGTTGTGATTAAAGCTTAGTAGAAGCAATCTGAAACACTATTATTCGAAGTTAATTCCTTGAGAGACCAGTTGGGTCAAATTTCTCAAGAGGGCTAGGACTAGTTAGTCTTAGAGGTGTTAGTCACTAGCAGTTGGCTTGTGCATTGTATTGGTAGTCACTTGCAGTTGGCTTGTGCATTGTATTATTAGTCACGACAATTGGTTGTGCATTTGTAATCATTTTTTATTATAGTGGATTAAGTCCTCGATTGAGAGAGGCGAAATTACCTTGGCGGGTGGACTGGAGTAGTTTGAGTTACAAACGAACTAGGATAAAAATAACTTTGTTTTGCCTATTGTTGTTACGAAAGAAAAAGAAAAATTTATTCAACCCGCTTCTAAGTGTTTTCCAAAACCTTCATCAAGGACTACCACCCCTAGACTTTATTAGCTTATCATAATAAGAGGGCTCTAGGTTTCCAAGCTTATCATAGTAGGAGTAATTATCAATAGGGCAATTCAGTTTCTTTTTATTAAAATCTTTGCTATGTGATCTAAATTTATTCATGGAAGGCCTATTGTAAATAAAAATAAAAGTTAATTTAAGGTGTGTAATGAAAGTGACTGTAATTCACTTATGTAGTACACTAAAGTAAATATTTATTAGGAAATGTAGGATTTGTAGTTGGATGGGAATAACAATAATGATATAATGAAAACAAGATAGTATAAAATTGTCAAATCAAGAGTTTACAATAGGTTCATAGTTAACTCGACCTAATCTGAACAATTGAGAGAATAAGGTACACATCATAAATGGTAACCTTATAATATATGAAGAAAAGAAAAAAGATTGAATATTAAAGATGATCTCTTACACTATTCATCCTTGAATCTTCTCCCTCTGTGTCGTTATATCTCTCTATATGGTTCAAATCATTAAAGAGTAAGTAACTTTCTCAAATGGTAGTTGTTGTTGCTATTTATAGATGTTAGGTAAGTGTAAATATTCTAGTTGGGAAAGAAATTCTCTTAGAGAATCATGATTCTTCATTCTTAAGCGAATTTCAAATTATTCTAGGCCGACTTAATTTGACAAGACTTTACTAGAAGAATTTGTTCTTTGACTAAATTTATTACATTTATTTGCATTTCACCGTACGATTTTGTTAGGATTTAGGTTGTTTAAGCTTTTTTTTCTCAATTCAACTTGTTTGCTTTCTTTTTCACCTGTTTCTTGTTCATCAACCTATGAAAGCAAGAGAAGACATACATTTTTAAAATATACACGTCATGAAATATTCTTTCACCTGATTTGCTTTCTTTTATAAAATGTGATATTATTTCTCAACCATCCTTTTTATTGGGGCCAATTTTTAAAATTGGCATAGGGTCTTCAAATTGTCCGGGACGGCCCTGATTCACACGCATTAACCGTTATTTAATTTGCATAATGTAATTCCTCAAGATTAATAGATAATGCAATGTGTTGGTGCATTTGTTTGCATCTACAAAACAATTAAAATTTAAGTCTAAATCAATAAACATGTGGTTTTAAGTTTAGGAGATAGACTCTCAGCCATGGTAAAGTAGAGCAAGCATAAATGCAACAAAGATTGAGTCATCTCAATCTTTCTCAAATTTATTGAGGTCTACCGTCATTGTCAACACTCTATACTTAGTCAAGAGCACAATATTACTGGATAGTTAAGATTTGTAGTCACATTCATGTTCATAGGGCCACTAGCCAAACAAGGTGAGAATGGTGAAACTACATGTTAAAAGAACCATGCGGTTTTGGAAATTCTCAACATTTGACCTGATTGTTTTGGCTTTTTTAAAAATTGATTTTTGTAATGTTATATAATTTTGTGAAAAAAAAAATTTAGAAAAAACTTTTTATAAAAGTTTTAAATGAATATTTTGTTTGAATAGTTATTCTTAAAATGTGATTTTAGGTATTTCATCTATTTATAGAAAAAAATTGGATATCAAAATTTAAAAAAAAATCACTTAATTTTGAAGCTATTTCAAATAGATGTTCATAAAAATTATTTTTGAAATACAACTTTTTGAAAAATTGTAATTTTGACCAAATTTTGATCTTCAATAATGTATATTTCTATTATAGGATGTCAAAATTAATGTTTTATTTTAGAAAAAACGAATATAAAAAAACATGTAATATTTTAAAAACCAATTTTAAAAAATCTATTTATAAAAAAAAATATATCTATTTTTTTAAATCTAAAACAAACATGCCCAATAACATATTGAGTAACATATATAAGACAACAATCGATTATGAGACACCAAAAATTCCAAAAAATAGAGGAAACATTTATGCATTATCCACGGAAGTAGTTGAATAGAGCATATTTTTTTTGCAGGCCAGAATGTTATGATCAAGATGAGAGTTTTCTCTTTAAATATCACGCTCTATAAATTTGAATATTCAATAAATCAATGAAACTAGCTATACATTTATCTTTAGTTTTACTTTATTTTATATGCATTTCTTAGATTAGCAGTTCAAATTTTCACGTTTTTAATTAACATATTTTGAAGTAGTTAAAAAAACCACAACTGGTTGAATTGTTATTTGTTATACTATTTGGCTGGAAAGGATAATATTGGAATGAAGTTAGGAATTCAATATTCTGGGCCGGTCATTTGGGTTTATTTGAAAGGAAGAATTTAAAGGGTGGGAAAGGAAATGATTTAGTTTTTATTTTTATTTTTATTTTTATTTTTATTTTTATGTTAATCAAGTTATAAAATGTTTATAAAAATAATTATTCTTGATTTATCTTCTAAATTAATAAAATAGTACTTTAATTGTATTAATTTATAAATTTTTAACGTTTTATCAATTAAATTTGACATATATTTAGAGTTATTATTCTCTTTAAAGGATAATATTAATACCATAAAATTAAACTCAAAATAATTAGATAAATTATCTTGTTATTTGTCCATAAAAGTCATAGCCTTTGTAGGAAAAAATTTAAAAAATTGTTTACAAATCGCTTTAATTAGTCCTTGGCCTTTTAAAAATACCTAAGCTTTGAAATGGGCCTACGACATTTATAAATTATTTGAGGAATCTCCTTTGCATCCTCCTACTTGTACTTACCACCCCCATATAACCCTTTATTTGTTCATAATATCTCCAAAGCTAAAAAATCTATTATTTAAACTCAAAATCTATTTATTTTATTTGAAAATTTCTTTACCCACCTCTCTATCTTCTTGGTCACCTCTGGTGAAAAACCCAAAATACCCTCACTTCGGAAATGCATTTCCGAAACGTTTTTTTTTTTTTAAATTTGTCTTATTTCGGAAATGCACTTCCGAAAACACGAAAAAAAGGTGTTTTCGGATATGCATTTCCGAAAACACCCCTTTTTTGGATTTTCGGAGATGCATTTCCGAAAACACTTTTTTTAGGAGGGGGTGTCTTCGAAGATGCATATCCGAAATATTTCAAGACCAAATTGGTCTTGGAATGTTTCAGATATACACTTCCGAAAGAATTCAATAATTTATAAAAAATTAAAATCAAGGTGAATCAATACAATTAATAGGTATAAAATGAAGGTGAATCAATAAAATCAAGGTGAATCAAAATTTTCTAAACAATTTTAAAGTTAAAAATTATTTTACTAATTTATATAAATCAAAAACATTTTAATTCCATAAGTAAAATTTGAATTATATAGAATTAAATATAAAATTTGTTCATTAAATAAAATTAAGACAAAATCTTTTTTTAATTTTTTTAAACTAAATAAAAAATTATAACTAATTTTTAATTATGAATCAGAATATAAATATATAAATATATAATAATAATTATTAATTTTGTAAGTGAAATATATAAATATATAATATATAAATATATAATAATTAATATATAAATATATAAATATATAATAATTATTATAAATTAAAACACTCATTTTTTTAATTTTTATAATTATTATATAAATATATTTATAATTAATATATAATAATTATTATATAAATATATAAATATATAATAATTTCTATAAATATATAATAATTATTATATAAATATATAAATTAAAACACTCATTTTTTTAATTTTTTTTGTAAATACATAACAATTATTTTAAATATATAAATAAAAAATTATAACTCATTTTTTAAGTGAAATTATTTTAGTTTTTTTAATTAAAATTATTTTAAATTTTAAAATATGAATTAGAATAGAAATATATAATAATTATTATTCATAACTCATAAATTATATCAAAATATAGAATTATTATTTATTACTCATAAATTATATCAAATTTATGATATATGAATTAATTAATATCCTAAAATTAATTTTTGGGATTTTTAGATTTTTTTTTTGTTTTTTCGGAGATGCATCTCCGAATTAGCATATTGCATGTCTACTTAGACATACTTGGGTGTTACACTGGGCATGGTATTGAAGAAGTTTGAGACTAACAAGGGTGCTCATTTATGTCTCTCTTGGCTCTGGGATATGTATTAGTCATTTGTGGAGCGCTCTAGGTATGAGGTGGATGCTATGGTATACATGTTGCATCTTGTAGGATGTATTATCTTAGCCGATAAGACTCATGTATACATCGATGCCAGATACATATCCATATTGCCTACTTTGAGAATCTCGATTGGGCATGGGGTTGTATTGCTTTTACGATATTATATATTTCCCTTGAAGAGGTGACTGACTTTGAGATGAGACAACTTGTTAGTTATATGAGTCTATTTCATGTATGAATATTGTACTTACTAAAAGTACAAAATGTGTAACAACTCCTAGAAAAGAAGGGTTGTCAGAGGCTTTAAGGTTGTTGTGGTATTGAGAGCTAGCTCACATAAGGTGAGAAGCTACTGTATATGTGTTTATTTTATGTGTTGTAGTTAGACTAGTCTACCATGGTATTGAGGTATTTATAATCCTCTGGACCTATCCAAGTCTCCCTAGGATACCACAACCACCTCGAAAATAAATAGTTGATTCTTTGAAATCCAGGGAGAGTAGTTGAATCCCATGACACCATATGCAACATTCGTTGACCCAACGCATGTTTTACGCATGATCTCATGTTAAGGATGAATACATCAAGTTCCTAGGCAACATATTCGAAGAAGGGCACCTTATCCTAAAGAGGGGTGCTCAATCCTATAAAAGGGAGACTTGGGAAGGACGATGGGCTAAGCGCATGCCTTTTCCATGTCCCTAAGGTCTCTTCTAATTATACCATTTCACAATTCCTCAAGCAAGGGGACTCGTAGAGACCAAAGTGTTTAAACCCTTAACTCATTTTGGTGCCTTCCTTGGGAGCCTCGTCGAAGCCTTATTCCTATTTTCAGTTCTCGAAGTTTTAGATGATCCTTCTAGACGAGGATTAGCTAAATTCCTAAGGCTAGATTTAATAGAATCTTCTTATCGACATTTAATTGAGTCCCTCAAGCGAGACTTAGATGGGTCTTCGTGACGAGACTTGGTAGAGTCTTCCCCTAATGAGACTCAATTGAGTCCCTCAAGCGATACTTGGTTGAGTCTTCCTAATGAGACTTAGTTAAGTCTTCTTGACGAAACTTAGTTGAGTCCCTCAGGTGAGATTTAGTTAAGTCTTCCTGACAAGACTTAGTTGAGTCCCTCAAGCGAGACCTAGTAAAGCTTCCTTGAGGTTTTAAAAGATCCTCGTAACGTAGTTGCTCTTAAATGGCTAGGATTGTTCTATGGAAATCTAATAGTTTAATTACCCTGTAGGGCGGCAAGGATCTTCTATAACACCATGTTTCTCGTATTTCTATTTTAATCGAATTAAAATTGTTATTTTTATTAATTAATTGGGTGATTTAATTCTTTATTTTAGTCATAATATGTTATATGTGATTATTTGGAATTGTGGGTAATTATGGGAGTGATGGATAGTAGTAGGAAGTTAATTAGAATTTTTATTATTATTTTTAATTAATTAAAATAATTAGAAAAATAGAGAAATTAAGAAGTTAGGTGAGAAATAGAAACCATGAGAATTATGGGGTAAAGTGGAAATAATTAGAAGAATTTAGGGACCAAAGTGAAATAATTAGAAACTTAGTATTAGGTTAATCATATTAAGGGTTAGTGGAGCTATTCTATCATGACGTGAAAATCTTGGAGATTAGGAGATAGAGCTTTTGTGAGAGAGGCAGTAGGAGAACAGGGGCTTGGGAAGAGAAACCACCATTGTTAGAGCTTGCTACTGGAAATTAAGGTAAGGGGAGATTACTTTACTAAGAGTGTATATTAAATGATGGGTAGAGAGGGATCGTTACCCTCCTCAAGGTTAAATTCTCCATTGTTGTATTTTATGAGTTCTTGATTATGAATATGTGAACTTTATGCCAATTACCATTTTTGATGTATAATTTCATGCTCTCTTATATGCTGATTTTTATACATGTTGTGTTGATATGATTTATGAGTTTTTGTTTTTGTGTTTCCCTGGTTGTGATTTAGAGTTTTGAACCTAACCTTGAAAACTATGAAAAGTGATTATTTGTAATGGTAATTTATGAATAAATGTTGTTTAATTAGTGTATAATATGTATCTATGTGTTTCTGGTTGAATTAGGGTGCTTGGGGTCGAAATCGAAGCTCCGAATGAGCTTTGGTATGAAAAATAGCGTTATGAGTTGTGTAGGTTCAAGCGTTTACGCCCGACGACACCTGAGGCTCGCCTAGAAAGCTTTACAACGGAAAAAAGGGGTTATGGGTTCGAAACCTCGCTTAGCGAGCAAGATCCTCGCCTGGCGAGTCTAACAGAACAACATTAATTGGAAATGATGTAACTTGAGTTACGTGACTCCAATTGAGGTGCAGTTTGAAGCGTTGGAAAGCTAACACATAGTACTATCTCAAATGATGTCTTATGAGGTTAACAATGTATGTATGATTAATGGTGACTAAAAGGAGATTAGTTGTTTTGATGATATTTTAGACATTGATGAACTTTATGAATGATCACATGATTATATGTTGATATGTTGTAGATTATTTTATGATGATAATTTATATTGATTTTATGGGGAAGAGTCCATGGAAGGGTGAGTTGTTGAGGTGGTTTATTTATGATTCGAAGCAAGACCATTGGTGGATGTTACACCATAAAAGTTGTTGTTGCATTATTATTGCATCATATGAGTCGCTGTTGTGATGTTACTAGTTACTAATTTTGAAAAGGGGCTCAGTGATGAGTTTCAAGTTCAAAGAGGGATCTGGTTCAAAGAGGAACCGTTGTGTCGTTGTTGTGACGTTACGAGTTGCTGATTTCGAATAGGGGATTCGTGATGAGTTTTGGGTTCAAAGAGGGACTGTCGACGAGTAGACAATGTCAATAATATAACTCTAATGTCCAAATTGGTACCACAAGCATATAGAGTCGGCGTATTGTCACATTGCATACATATTCGCATTGTAATTTGATGATTGTTGCGTGAATAAATTATATGTTTGATGATTGTTGTTGTTGTTGTTTATGCTAATCTTCCTGATTTATTGTACCACTAACATATTTGAGCGTATTCTCAACCCTTTGTTATTTTGTTTGTATGTTGATCTATGGTGCGTACAAATACTCAGGAATAGGAGAAGTAGTTATTGTGAGTTGGAAGAAGGTGTAGAAACCTTACTTCATATGTTTATCCTTCTGCGTATTTTTAGTTTCGTTGCTTTGATCTATGATATTGGGATACGAGTTGATCATTTTATTTTGTTTAGTTGATGTTTATGTTCTATTAATTTCTTTAAGTACTTCAATTGACAAAATAATGGAAGTTGATGTTGTTTAATTAAATTTTGTTGCGAGTATTTAAATTAATTGAAAAGTATGCATGTTTTATTGAGTAACATTCTAAATGTCTGTTTATTCTTTAATATAAGAGTCTGTGGTTTTAGGGTGTTACATCTTCCCTTGGAAGTCCAACAATGTAATTACCCTATAGGGCGGAAAGGTCTTCCAGGGGAAGTCCAGCAATGTAATTGACCCATAGAGATGCAAGGATATTCTTATGGAAGTCCAACAATGTAATTATCTCATAGGAAGGCAAGGATTTTTATGTGGAAGTACAAAAATTTAATTACCCTATAGGGCGGCAAGGATCTCCCTAATGGAATTCCAATAATGTAATTACCCCATGGGGCATCAAGGATCTTCTTATGGAAGTCTAACAATGTAATTACCTCATAGGACGACAAGAATCTTCTAGTGGAAGTTCAACAATCTAATTACCTCGTAGGGCGATAATGACCTATATTAATATCTCAAATTGAGTGAGTTCCATGTTCTGAAAATGCATCGTCCATCCAATTTTTCGAGCATGTAAGATCCATGGGCAACTTTTGATATATAAAATATGGTCCCTACTAGTTAGGTTGTAGTTTTCCTTGTTAGGAGGGCACTACGACTTGTCGTAGCTCAAAATTCCCTTCTTGCATCTCTATTCGAACTACCATGGAGTTACATCTTCAGGTTTCTTTTTATTTAGCAGTGAACTCTCTAATGTGGGCGACATCTCTTGTTTTGTCAATTAGGTGAGTGACAAATATTAACATTGCTTCATCTTCTTCCTCGTTGAACTAGGAGTGGCACTATGATGGCGTATCAGTTTCGAATGGAAGCATGACGTTCGCCCCATACACTATAGTGAAAGGGGTATCCGTAGTGGTGGAGTGAGAGGTAGTATGATATGACCATAGCACTTCGTACAACTGCTCGGCCCATAATTCTTTGGCTTCATCCAACTTCTTCTTGATCGCCTTCAATATCACTTTATTTGCTGGTTTGGCTTGTTTGTTCTCCTATGGATAGACAAATGATACAAACTTGGTTTTTATTCCCATGTACTTGCAAAATTTAATCACAATAGTACTAGCGACTGAGGTCCATTATCTACGACAACAATTCCTTGTAAAATAAACCTGGACATAATCTTCTGCCAATAAAAGGGGTGAACTCTTTCCTTCTTCATCTTGGACACAACCTCTGCCTTTATTCAGTTCGTAAAGTAGTCTACTCCTACATTCAAGAACTTTAGTTGGCCGAGAGCTATTTGAAAGGTCCTAGAATTTCAACGCCTCACTGATAAACTGGCCAAGGTGTTGTCACGAAGTGGAAGAGTTCAGCTGGTGCAAAGTGTAGATTAACATGTCTCTGAAATTTGTCACATTTCTTGATAAAATCTACGATGTCTCTCATTGATGAAGGCCAACAATAATCTACACTTAACAACTTAAGGGCTAAGGCTCGCCCACCAATATGGCTTCCATAAGCCCCTTGGTGAACTAAAGTTAAAACCAGGGCGATTTCATTTTCACTCAAACACCTTAACATAAGAAAGACTCTTTGAATTTTGTATAACTTCCCTAACATAAGAATGTACTATGTTGCACGCTTGTATATTTTCTTTGCGTCTAACTCGCATTGTGGTAAATCTCCTAACTATAGAAATGGATTTTATGCGTCATCTAAACACCATTCCTGGCAATATCGATAGCATTTTTCGCTCTCACCTTTATGTTTGGGGTGGCCAGTGTTTCTTGTATCATAGTATGGTTGAAACCTACTTTCTTTGAATTAGCTAGCTTAGACCGCATGTTTGCCCTTAACTAATGCTCTTTAGGCATATAAATTATCTCAAAAGTTTTGTTGCACTCGGACAAATTGTGTACCTTATTCAAATATTTGGTAAGTTATGGTTCCTTCATCTAATACTCGTCGACGACTTCCTTTGCCACCATATAACAATCGCTTTTGGCCTTTAGAGTCGATGCGACTACTTCCAAGGTGATAGACATGTTGGCGATGGGAGCTTCGCACTCGACATGATCATTGCTAGCCTTGAATTCAAACTTCAATGGCTACTCGATCAATGGGGCATCTAGTGTTTCTGGCACTATCCTAGTTCCACTCTCTTTAACGTTTGATGCTCCATCCACCAAAAGGATCCGGGCAGGGAAATATCCTCGCCAATCGGTGTGCTGAACTCGGAGGGTGAGAAAAATATATAAAAGAAGGGGGTGTTATAATTCTGAACAACTTCATAATATGATAATGAAGCTCAAATTCTGAACAACTGTTAGAGTTTGAATCAGATATAGAGTTCAATGCACAGTTGATAATAAGTTGCATAAGTAAAGAAGGTGACACACAATATATCGTGGTTCCTCTAAAACTTAGAGTAATCCAGACCCCTTTTCCCATAATAGATTTCCACTATAATTAATCCTGATTACAATATTCTTAAACACACCAGACAAAGATTTCATTTCTCAATCTAACTTGAATGAGACTTTCTTGCTTAAACAAACAAGTTCAGGACTTCCTTCCTCAAGCAACCTAGCTCAAGACTTCCTTGCTTAAACACACCAGTTCAGGTCTTCCTTGCTCAAGCAACCTAACTCGAGACTTTACAAAATCTTTAACTAAAGAATCTAGTAATAATAACCTTTGTGTTTATATGATTGCTTCTTAGTTAAGCAGATACACATGGTTTACACTTTGAGCAAATATAGAATGACTAGATCCTAAGTGTTTGAGAACCAAAACTTTGGTTTTCTTTTTCTCCTTTTTGCACAGATGATCTTCATTATTGTGTCTTGCTTTTCTGTTAATCTCTTGGTCATATTCACATTGTTTTTTCTCTCATTGAGTCTCTTACTCTTTTGTGAATATGATTCACTATACTTTCTTTTCTCTCCATATTTCATCCTTTTGATTGTACATTTTTTCTCTTTTTGTTCCCATGTGTTATCCATTCAATCTCTCATATTCTCTTTAAATAGATGATGAAAAAGGATCTGTTAAAGAGGGAAAGATTGAATATTCAAACAACAAAAATAGTCGTTTGAAGTACTTTAGCTAGAACCAAGTAAAGTGAAGTTAATTTCACAGCTAGCATAAAGACGTTGGAGGAGCAGAGTAGATTTGCGTTT
Organism: Vicia villosa; assembly: GCF_029867415.1. Taxonomy (NCBI): domain Eukaryota; kingdom Viridiplantae; phylum Streptophyta; class Magnoliopsida; order Fabales; family Fabaceae; genus Vicia; species Vicia villosa. The sequence goes on along the minus strand of NC_081180.1, from coordinate 234,811,091 downwards.
GCAGTGCAAAGTTGTTGTAGAGACGTGAGAGTGATGATACTAACAACATTATTTTTTTTCTTGATTGGACATAAGGTATTATACTGTTGTCACAAGATATTCTTTAAGATATCTTTTGATTAGGAACTTCTCATAAACGTTTGTTGAAGCTTGATCAGAGTCATTATCTCCTTCAAACTTAACTTCTAGAGTCAGAGGCTTCTGATGAAATTTGTTAAAGCTTGATCAGAGGTTAGAGTATACCTTCAGAACCTGGTGAGAATGAGGCTTCATAATCTTGTGTTCTCAGGTCTGAAATTGTCTTTATCATAATCTTGATTAGATAAACTATGAAACAAAGGCTTCAGAAAATATGCTGATGAAGCTTGTTCAGAGGTTGCAGAATCATTCCTTATGATATAGTTTATTTGCTTCAGATGATGCTCGTCTTCAGACTTTGCTAATCTTCCGACTCTGCTTATCTTCGTATACTATATATGCTTAGCTTAGCTCAACATCTGATGCATATCGTTTGACTTCGTCAGAATCAAAAAAGCTTTCTTTAGATTTGCATATTTAGCAACCTTGTTAGAGTACAAAATTATTCTCAATACATTAAAGACTTTGTTATCCTCAAAACTTAAGGACAATTAACGAACCAAACTTGATCTAACAAACTCTTCCAAAAAAATATGTCAGGACCTGCGATTTGATTCTTCCTCTGGGAATGTACTGGATGTCGTATTTAGACAACTCGAATGCCTCAGATACTATTCTTTCGGTCAGATCTGCTTTCTTGATGACCTGGAGTATGAGATAGTCTAATTTTACCAATTCCTGATGTCCTTGAAAATATGACTTGGGCTTTCTTGCGACCACCGCCAATGCGAACTTACGAAATATAAGACATTGCGAGATACCACGTCGTTGAATTACACAAATGCGAACTATCAAAATTGAGATATTGAGAGGTGTTTTTGTTAATAAAATATAGATCATATTTGTACAAGTTTTAAACTATTATGAACCACATAAAAGTGTCGGTGCAATCACAACCCTACAAAAATGTTGGTACAATCGCAACCGCACAAAAATAATACTACTAAAATTTTAATTGATTGGAAAAATATCTATCATATCAAAAAAATTTGAAGCTTTCGATAAATTTTTTGCTACACTTCAGTAAAAATGTATATCATATTTTTTTTTGCCACTACCGAATTTTTTGTGCCGAAAGAAAATTATGCAATTATTTATTAATAAAAAAATAAAAGAAGTATTTTTAGCATTATCAAATATATGGAAATATATGGAGTTGTCATGTATAAGTTAAGGGTGCAAGTATATTCCTCAAATTATTCTCATGCCTAACATTATTAAAATCACAAGTTATATTACTGTCTTGCAAAACCTAGCCTAAAATAATTTGTCGAAGATGTGCTTTGGTATTAATTAGAAAAATTATTCCTGAACTCCAAGTGTACACAGATTTACTGATAAAAGAATATGAATTTGCCATATGACATCTGTATTTTGATGTTAAGATAACACAACTATTTCAATAATTCAACTTATTATGCTGCTTCAAATATAAACAAAAGAATAAATATCTACCTCAGTGAAAGTGAGTCTTCAAGCAAATATTTAATTGTGCACTACTAGTTTACTACAATGATTAAATTGTCAACTTGCAGAAGAAATTTTGTTGTATTCTTTTAGAAGGTATTCATTAACAATCACACAACTCATAGTCATAGAACCCCACACATGCATTACATTTCTTTTTCCAGCTAATAAAGTGAACAATACATCTGTTTCATAGTTGGCTTCAGATCTACATCTTTAGTATTTAATAAATTTTTTTCTTAAAGCGAATTTGATAATCTTGTATACAATGGCCACTCAAGTCTCAACACTTTTTTTAATATGTCTGTGGAGTAATGCCAAATTATCTATGTTTTTTAAAGTATAATGAAATAACTCACGTGTGACAATCTGGTATGGAAATTATAAACCTATAATTATATATGGGGTAGGAGTTATTATGTTTTTATAAATATATTTTTTAAATAAAAGTATAAAAAGCAAATTTAAATAATAATTAGAAATAATTTAAATGTACAAAAATGTTTTATATAATAAAAAATAGAGAAAATACTCTTTTTCGTCCTTTAATTTTGTCTCGGGGTCCATTATGGTCCCTTAACTTTTAAAAAGTTCAACTCAATCCCTTAAGTTTAAAAAATGAAGCACGTAGGTCCTTTCCGTCTATTTACTGCAAACAGACGTTTGAGTCTGCACACGTGGCACGTGTGGCATCTGAGTTGGCATTTTCTCTTGAACACCTTCTTCTTCCCTATGTATTCTTTGGTTTTTTTTTCCAGATTTTATCTTCCATGAATTCTATTTTCTTCAACCCAACCAACACACTCATGAAACAACCCAAAAAATTACTCAAAAAATTCATCAAACCCACAATATTCTTTAACTTTAAAACTCGAAAAATTTGTATTTCCATTAACCCATATAGCATATTAACTTTATTATAATCAATTAAAGAAAACATACAAACCTAGAGGAATAAAGATGCCGAAAAGGGGTTTAGAGATGAGTGGTTTTGGTTCTGGTGTTGGTGGGTTTAAGAATAACTCAAGTATGCAAGAACTAACCCTAAGCTATCTGTGTAGAAATAAAAAATTGAGTCTTGCTGATAAAGAGCTTCATGGTGACAGTTTTCTGAATTCGTTTGATAGAATGAGTCATAAGGGTAAAGACGTTATGGTTTCTGAGCATTCAAACTAAGATGGGAAATGGGTTGAGAGAGATTTTATGAGTTTGAGTGAAACAAAAGAGGATTCTTCAAAGAGATATGTTGAAGAAGAAGATGTTGAAAGAGAAAGAGAGAGTGTTAGGGATAAGAAACTGAAGATTGAGACATTGAATCTCTCTTGCTTTACCTGATGTGTCAATGAATCCTTCAGAAAAACAAAATCTTTCTCATCTGGGATGATGCCGAAGGGGGTTTGATCGTTTGAATCTGCATTAAACATTTAGTACTTGGAAAATATTGCAGTTTTGAACTATTAAAAATGTGCAGGCAAAATTGGGGAAGAAGATGAAGATCATTAATCTAAATCCAGAAAATATTTAAGTGATGGATTTTTTCGTCGCTAAGCCACGTGGAATTCCACATCAGCGCCACATGGTTTTATAGATTGACTTTAACTAACAGAATGGATGGAAAGGACAAACGTGGTCCAGTTTGCAGAGTTAAAGGATTGAATTGAACTTTTTAAAAGTTAAGGGACCATAATGGACCCCGAGACAAAGTTAAGGGGCGAAAAAGGGTATTTTCCCTAAAAAAATATATAAGTATGTCTTAGTCTAAACAACCACTATAAAAAAATTAGTGTTTGTGATGTTTTTTATCAGATGGCGACGGTTTTGGCTGTCATAAAATATGAGTTGTTACAATTTCTCAATCGTCGCAAAACTTAGTGTCACGAGCTTGATTTGAGAAGAGTTAAATAACAATATTGTAAGTGCATGCGTACCTCACAAAAGGTGTTTCGAATGATGTCAAATACTCAAAGATGGCAAACATCACACAAAACAACTGAAGAAATCACAAAGTCAATGTTTGGGACCTTTTGATCAGCTTAGGTCGACTCACAACAAGCACAGGTTGACGCACAGAGTCAAGAATAGCAAGCCTACTTCTTTGGCTAGTTTAGGTCGACTCACAGAAAGCATAGGTCGACGAATAAAGTGAAGAAAAGCAAGCTTGCATCTTTAACTAGTTTAGGTCGACTCACTGGCTTCACCAAGTCGACTTCCAATGGGTTGAACATCAAGCTTACCTCACTGCATGGTTTAGGTCGACTCATGGTTTCTACCAAGTCGACCTATCAAACTTTGGTCGATGCACAACATGTATGGGTCAACGCACACTGAACCATGAACCAGTTGAAACTCACTGCATAATTCTGGTCAACATATGAGAATTGGAGGTCGACGTATCTGTTAGACGCTGGCCTTAGGATCTAGAGGGGGGGTGAATAGATCGTTCACAGTTTTGCGGAGTTAAACGACTTTTCAGCGGAAGTGATTCTGAATCGACTCGCGTCTATTCCGAACCACTATCGAAACGATTGTATATGTGTTTAAAACCAGTCGAAGACTTGAGATAAGTGATAAGAGTATATGTTGCAGAATCAAAGCGTTACTCTTATTGAAAATCAGATTAACTTTTTGTATGATGGACAATGTTTGCAATGCAGTAAGAGTGATAGAAACAAATATACAAACACTTGGTGATAATGATCAAATTGATGGTGATTCAATATGTGATGGATTGTGATGTTTATATAGGTTCTTAATTCACAATCTTAACACTCGAATCGTTGATCAATTTGCTATTATAACCAAATATGAACAGAATGTAAATGAAAAAGTAAAAGCGACAAGAACACGATATTTGTTTAGGCAGTTCGTCGATCGTCCTCGCTACGACTACGTCTGCCCCCAATTCCAAATTGAAATTGGGTAATCTTTCATTAATGTTGAAAGTAGTATATACAAAGAAGATAACAAAGCGATAAACGATAAACCAATTATGTCGATCCTTTGAATCTTCTTCCCCCTTAATCTTGAGCAAGATCAAGGTTATCCAAGAGCTTCACTTTGATTCCCTTCTGCAGTGTCTTGATTCCTTGAACTCCCCGTTCCTCAATCGTTACACTCAGCCGAATCCTCAATGAACGCCTCTTGATAAAAACCCCCAAGAACCACCCGTCGTGGAGGACAAAACCCGCAGATTTTATTCACCAACAAACCCCACAAACCTTCACCCACTAGGAATCTTCAATTCTGTTCCATGGACGTTATCGAACTCATCACTAACCCGCAACGCAAGAATGATTATGTGTAATTGTGTTGGAGATGATGAAGAACGAAGATGAGAAGCGTTTGTGTATCTTTCAGTCGTTGGTGTTACTTTGAATAATGAACCTTTGATAATATATATGATAGCTTAACAGTTGGAGATGAGAGAAACAGAATTTTTGGCATTCTTGATCAGTTAGGTCGACCTCTTGTAGTGCTTAGGTCGACCTAGCAGAGCTTGCAGAATTTTGCTCCCAGTTAGGTCGACCTGTTTAAGGAGTAGGTCGACCAGAATCCTCTTCAAATGCATTCTGGGGACATTTTCTCAGATTAGGTCGACCTAGTCGTTGTGTAGGTCGACCTAGCAGACTGGTATGCAAATTTCATCAATTTAGGTCGACCTAGATGATGTGTGAGTCGACCTAGCAGAAGTATGTGGATTTTTCTCCATTTTAGGTCGACCTGGGTTGACAGTAGGTCGACCTAACTGCTGGTTTTCTGCATTCTTCTTGATCTGCTTGTGTTGAGTCGACCTATAAGTATAATAGATCAACCTGTACTGTCATGAGTGATCAATGCTTGCTTTTCTTTGAGTTTTCTGCTTCCGTCTTGTTGTTTGAATGCTTATTTGAGTTTGCCATAAATCAAAAACATCTTTGAGTGTAATCTTGTATTCACATGCTCCCCCTTTTTGATGATGGCAAACCATTAGTCGAAGCTTTGGTGGTAAGTGATAAAAACTCAACAAAGCTCCCCCGTACATCCAGCATCTATCTCTCAACAAGGCAATCTCTCAACAAAGCTCCCCCGTACACTCAGCATCTATCTCCCCCTTTGTCAACATCAAAAAGAGATACAACGAAAATAGAAGAGTAACGAGAGAAACATAGATAAAATGATAGCATTCATAAAAAAGGTAGCCAGTTATAGCATGAGAGTCAAATGAGCAAGAGCGATATATGTATGAAGTCACTATAAGCATATTAATTGATAGCATATTATAGTATCAATAATATTTTTGGAAGTGAACAACAATAACGTTACCGCTTTCTCAACTTTAATGGCAGCCTTTAATCAATGTGGAATGACGCCTGGCTAGATGATGAACTACCTTTACGCTAAGAAAAATGTTAGCAAAAGAGAACATATATATATATATATATAAAGTAAAGAAATAATATTAAGAGAGAACAAACGTAATTAGCCCAAATTAGAGATATCGAGTATCCCTAATTCCCTACGAATGTTGAAGTATTGCTCTGTTGCTAGAGGTTTGGTGAAGATGTCAGCTAGTTGCTTCTTGCTTTCTACATGTTCAAATGTAATGTCTCCTTTCTCTACATGATCTCGTAGAAAGTGATGTCTTATTTCAATATGCTTGGTACGTGAGTGTAAGACAGGATTTTTACTCAAGTTTATGGCACTTGTGTTATCGCACATGATAGGTATGCGATCAAGCTTAATACCAAAGTCAAGAAGTTGTTGCTTGAGCCATAATATTTGTGCACAGCAGCTTCCAGCAGCTACATATTCTGCCTCAGCAGTAGATAATGCAACCGATACTTGTTTTTTGCTATGCCAACTTATCAATGAATTTGAGAATAGATGACACGTTCCACTGGTGCTTTTTCTATCGGATTTGCAGCCAGCAAAATTTGAATCAGAGAATCCTACCAAATGACACTCATTTCCCTTTGGATACCATAGACCATATGTAGTAGTTCCACGTAAGTATCGCAGAATTCTTTTGACAGCTTTCAAGTGAGATTCTTTTGGACAAGATTGATATCTTGCACGAATACACACACTAAACATGATGTCTGGTCTTGAGGCAGTAAGATACAATAGTGAACCTATCATACCTCGGTATAATTTCACGTCAACCTCTTTACCTTTCTCATCTTTGTCTAGATTAGTATTTGTTGCCATAGGTGTGTCAATTTCTTTTGCTTCACTCATTCCAAATCTTTTGAGCAGCTCCGTACAGTATTTAGTTTGATTCACAAACGTTCCATGACTGAGTTGCTTGATTTGTAGGCCAAGGAAGAAGTTTAGCTCACCCATGAGACTCATCTCAAATTCACTCTGCATAAGCTTAGAAAAATCTTTGACAAGTTTTGCATTAGTCGACCCAAATATAATGTCATCTACATAAATTTGGACTAAGAGAATATCTTTATCTTTTCTTTTAATAAAGAGAGTAGTGTCAACTTTACCCCTAGAGTACCCTTGACTAAGGAGAAATTTGCTCAAACGATCGTACCAAGCCCGAGGGGCTTGTTTAAGACCGTATAGAGCACGTTTCAGCTTATAGACATGAGTTGGATACATGTAATTCTCAAAGCCGGGTGGCTGAGCAACATAGACTTCTTCATTTATATAGCCATTTAGAAAGGCACTTTTAACATCCATTTGGAATAGTTTGAAGTCTTTAGAACAAGCATAAGCAAGTAAGAGACGAATAGCTTCGAGACGTGCTACAGGAGCGTATGTCTCTTCATAATCAATACCTTCCTCTTGATTATAACCTTGGGCAACTAATCTAGCTTTGTTTCTAGTAATAACACCGTTTTCATCAAGTTTGTTACGAAAAACCCATCTAGTGCCTGTTACTTGATGATCTCCCGGATGAGGGACTAAGTCCCAAACATCATTCCGTTTAAATTGGTTTAATTCTTCTTGCATGGCCATTAGCCAATGCTCATCAAGTAATGCATCCTTAGCGTTTTTCGGCTCAACTTGTGAAACAAAAGCAAAATGATGACAGAAGTTACTTATCTTTGAGCGTGTTGTAACGCCCCTTGAGATGTCTCCTATTATATTGTCAATTGGATGGTCTTTCACATTTGTCCAGGCCTTGGGAAGTTCTTCATTGTTTGAGATGCTTTCTTTTTCATTTTCATTGTGAGACTCATCTTTCTCTCTCTCAGCATCTTTCTTTACAATACTTTCATTCTCATCTTCCTTATCCTTGACAATGTCTTCAGTGGATGGACCTGCACCATTAAATGAGAGACCTTTCTCGACATATTTTGCATAAGATTCATCAAAAGAAACGTGTACTGACTCTTCTACTATAAGTAATCTCTTATTATATATCCGATATGCTTTGCTAGATTGTGAGTAACCAAGGAATATGCCCTCATCAGCTTTAGCATCGAATTTGCCAAGATTATCCTTACCATTGTTCAAAACAAAACACTTGCAACCGAATACATGGAGATGAGATACATTTGGTTTTCTACCTTTTAGTAATTCATAGGGAGTTTTGTTCAGTATAGGACGTATTATTATCCTATTCAAAACATAACATGCTGTACTAATCGCGTCAGCCCAGAAATACTTTGGTAGATTACCCTCATTCAGCATTGTTCTTGCCAGCTCCTCTAGAACCCGATTTTTACGTTCAACTACTCCGTTTTGTTGAGGTGTTCTAGGAGCTGAAAAGTTATGCTCAATTCCATGTTTATCACAGTATTTTTCAAAAAGAATGTTTTCAAACTCTCCACCGTGATCACTTCGAATTGCAACTATTTTGTTGTTCATTTTGTTTTGACATAATCTTGCAAATTGTGTGAAAGCTGGAAAAGTTTGATCCTTACTAGGTAGAAAGATTGTCCAACAAAATCTCGAGTAATCATCGACAATGACAAGACCATAGGTGTTTCCACCTATGCTTTTAGTCCTTGAAGGGCCAAAGAGATCCATGTGAAGTAGTTCAAGAGGGCGTGATGTTGAAACCACGTTCTTTGATTTAAAAGAGATTTTTGTTTGCTTTCCCTTTTGACAAGCATCACATAGATGATCTTTTGAAAACTTCATTTTAGGTAAGCCGATTACTAAATCTTTTGAGACAACTTTATTAAGTAAGTCAAAATTTATGTGGGCGAGACGTCTATGCCAAAGCCATGAGTCATCGCCCAGAGCAACTAGACACTTGGTACTAGACTTAGATACCTCATCCAAGTTTAGCATGTAGATGTTGTTTACTCTTAAGCCCTTAAACATAATGTCTCTTTTCTTAGTATGTTCTATTGTGCAGCCAGAATTTGTAAACATTACTTTAAATTCTTTGTCACACAATTGACTTATACTTAAAAGATTATGTTTAAGACCTTCTACTAGCAGCACATCAGTTATAGTAGTGGTAGAAGGGTTACCTACACTTCCTTTACCAAGTATGGCTCCCCGATTGTTATCTCCATAGGTGACATACCCCTTTTTCTTTGCTTGAAACTCAACGAAAAGAGATAGGTCTCCAGTCATGTGTCTTGAACATCCGCAATCAAGGAACCACAACCTTTCGGCAATGTCAAGACACTTTTCCTGCAAGATTAATTTAAAGAGGGAGGTCCCCAATTTTCATTGGGTCCTTGGTAGTGAGTACACAATTTGTTGCACTTAGGCAACCATTGAAATACTCCTTTAGGAACTAAAATTCTCCTAAATTTGCATTTTTCAATGGTATGTCCCTTTTTGCAACAATAATGACAGGTAATATGATGAGAATATGGAGTTTTGCTAGTTGATACTTTTGGTACAAAAGTGTATTTACTATATAAAGGAGTATACGATCTTTTGAACTTGTTTGGATCAACCGCAAAAGTCACTTTTGGTTGTAGAGCCTTGTCTAACTTGGCTTTTAGATCTCTTACTTCTTTTTGCCAAATGTGACATGTCTCACAACCAAACCATGATGTAGGATCTATTTCAACTTTATCCTTTTGAATGTCTAGCATAGATTGTTTTAAAGCTTCCATATCCTTTTCGGTTTTCTCAACTTTTGATTCAAGATATGAAAATATTTTCTTATTTGAGGCCAAAAGTTTGAAAGCTTTAATTGCATCTCTATGTAATTCTTCAAAAGCAAGTTTTAGTTGAGAATGAGATACCTTATCTACGAGTTCAGGTTTAAGATGACTTACAGCTTTCTTTTTCTTGTGTTGATGAGCCATGAAACATAGGTTTGCTGATTCTTCTTCATCGCTTGATGAGCTTTCACTAGATGAATCACTTTCCCATGCTATGTAGGCTCTTTTAGATTTGTTATGACCTTTGCTTTGGTTCTTCTCCTTTTCTTTCTTAAGGTATGGACAATCCGGTTTGTAATGACCGGCTTTCCCACAATTGAAGCAAAGACCTTTGATTTTTCCCTTGTTGTCGTCATCTTGTTTGAACATGTTTGATTGCTTTCTATAGTTGATCAAGCCTTTGTCAAAATGTTTTGCTCCATTTTTCTTTAGATATTTGTTGTATCTTCGCACAAACAGTCCCATTTCCTCATCATCGGAGTCTTCGTCATCACTTGTGTCACTATCCTTTGGCTCTCGTTTTGAGGTCTTGGAGCTCGAAGCTTTTAGAGCTATTGACTTCTTCTCTACCTCTTTCTCCATGTTCTTTTCTTTCTTTGTCCTTTTCTCATGCATGTCAAGGCATTTAAGGTGTTGTTCATGTTCCTCTAGTTTACCAAATAGAGTTGTGATGTCTAAAGTGTTTAGATCATTTGCTTCCTTTATTGCTGTAACTTTGGGTTGCCATTCCCTGTTCAAACATCTTAAGATTTTGTTAGTAGCAACTGCATTGGAAACAGGTCTATCAAGAGAATTTAACCGATTTTTCAGATGAACGAATCTCTTCTGCATGTTTTCGATGGATTCACCATCTTCCATGTGGAAGAGTTCGAACTCTTGAGTTAACGTATTGATCCTAGCTAGTTTGACATCATCCGTTCCCTCGTGGGCAACTTGCAATGTGTCCCACATAGCTTTAGCTGATCTACAATGGGAAACGCGATATTATTCATCAACTCCTAGAGCTGAGATTAGAATGTTTCTCGCTTTCCAATCGTATGCATATCTCTTTTCATCTTCAGCATCCCAAGTATTTTCTGGTTTTGGAACAACTGCACCAGCTGCATTTGTCATGGTGATCTGAAAGGGACCATTGACAATAGCTGTCCAGATGTTCCTATCAATTGCATTGATGTGGACACACATACAATCCTTCCAATAGCCATAGTTTTCACCGTTGAAAATTGGAGCTCTATTGTGAGCCCCTTTAGGTCCGGAAGCCATCTTTCCAATAAGTGTTTCACGTAGCACGGAATAAACCAGAGCTCTTGATGCCACTTGTTAGACGCTGGCCTTAGGATCTAGAGGGGGGGTGAATAGATCGTTCACAGTTTTGCGGAGTTAAACGACTTTTCAGCGGAAGTGATTCTGAATCGACTCGCGTCTATTCCGAACCACTATCGAAACGATTGTATATGTGTTTAAAACCAGTCGAAGACTTGAGATAAGTGATAAGAGTATATGTTGCAGAATCAAAGCGTTACTCTTATTGAAAATCAGATTAACTTTTTGTATGATGGACAATGTTTGCAATGCAGTAAGAGTGATAGAAACAAATATACAAACACTTGGTGATAATGATCAAATTGATGGTGATTCAATATGTGATGGATTGTGATGTTTATATAGGTTCTTAATTCACAATCTTAACACTCGAATCGTTGATCAATTTGCTATTATAACCAAATATGAACAGAATGTAAATGAAAAAGTAAAAGCGACAAGAACACGATATTTGTTTAGGCAGTTCGTCGATCGTCCTCGCTACGACTACGTCTGCCCCCAATTCCAAATTGAAATTGGGTAATCTTTCATTAATGTTGAAAGTAGTATATACAAAGAAGATAACAAAGCGATAAACGATAAACCAATTATGTCGATCCTTTGAATCTTCTTCCCCCTTAATCTTGAGCAAGATCAAGGTTATCCAAGAGCTTCACTTTGATTCCCTTCTGCAGTGTCTTGATTCCTTGAACTCCCCGTTCCTCAATCGTTACACTCAGCCGAATCCTCAATGAACGCCTCTTGATAAAAACCCCCAAGAACCACCCGTCGTGGAGGACAAAACCCGCAGATTTTATTCACCAACAAACCCCACAAACCTTCACCCACTAGGAATCTTCAATTCCGTTCCATGGACGTTATCGAACTCATCACTAACCCGCAACGCAAGAATGATTATGTGTAATTGTGTTGGAGATGATGAAGAACGAAGATGAGAAGCGTTTGTGTATCTTTCAGTCGTTGGTGTTACTTTGAATAATGAACCTTTGATAATATATATGATAGCTTAACAGTTGGAGATGAGAGAAACAGAATTTTTGGCATTCTTGATCAGTTAGGTCGACCTCTTGTAGTGCTTAGGTCGACCTAGCAGAGCTTGCAGAATTTTGCTCCCAGTTAGGTCGACCTGTTTAAGGAGTAGGTCGACCAGAATCCTCTTCAAATGCATTCTGGGGACATTTTCTCAGATTAGGTCGACCTAGTCGTTGTGTAGGTCGACCTAGCAGACTGGTATGCAAATTTCATCAATTTAGGTCGACCTAGATGATGTGTGAGTCGACCTAGCAGAAGTATGTGGATTTTTCTCCATTTTAGGTCGACCTGGGTTGACAGTAGGTCGACCTAACTGCTGGTTTTCTGCATTCTTCTTGATCTGCTTGTGTTGAGTCGACCTATAAGTATAATAGATCAACCTGTACTGTCATGAGTGATCAATGCTTGCTTTTCTTTGAGTTTTCTGCTTCCGTCTTGTTGTTTGAATGCTTATTTGAGTTTGCCATAAATCAAAAACATCTTTGAGTGTAATCTTGTATTCACAGTATCAACCTTAATTTTTCAACTATAACTCTTTTCATCATTTAGGTCGACTCATAAGCTGAAATAGGTCGACGCATCGCTCGCATCAACTGAATTTTCGGGCATCTGATTGTGGCTTCAGCTCATCAACTCACACACACTCTCATATATACTTTTTATGCACATTTTCTCAAGCAACATTGAAATTTAAAAGATACACAAGTCTTCTCATCTTCATTCTTCTTTCTACTCATAACACAACTACACATAATCATTTTTGTGTTGCGGGTACATGTTTAAGTCTGATAATGTCCAATGATAGGAATTAAGTATTCCTATGGGTAAAGATTCTGGGAGTTTCTCTGTATAAAATCTTTAGGTTTTTTCCTACAAGATCAAGGTGATTTGGAAGTTTTTGACAAAAGGCTTTGCTAAGGTTTCAGCCGAGTGAAGGTCTTGAAGAACAGGGGTTCGTTCAAGTAAGTCACGGTAACCGGAGGATCAAAGAAAACTTTTAGGTCGACTTGATCTTGCTTAAAAGATCAAGGGGGGAGAAGATAAAGAATCAACATATACTGAGTTTGTTTTGTTCATTTCTTTAATCTTCTCTTGTAATAACATTTGCAAAGTAATAATAAAAACTATCTCAATTCCCGTTTGGAATTGGGGGCAGACATAGTCGTAGCGAGGACGAACAGCGAACTGCCTAAACAAATCCTTGTGTTCCTTTTTCTCTATTCTCTCTATTGCTTGCTATTAATCTTGGTTCAAAATTGTTAATTTGAAAATTGATCTAAGAGTAAAATTGTGATACAAAATCATTTGACATAAGAACATTGTAATCGTTGATTGCAATTGAGTTTCTCAATTTACTACTCTTGGATTGCTTTAATAAGTTAATAACGCACACCAAGTGTTTGTTTTTTTTTCTTTAATGCAATAAATTTTCTGCACATTAACTGTTTGATAAATTAGAAGTAGGCATTCATTAGAAGTAGGCAATCAAGCATATCATATTCAAACGCACAAAGTTTCTTAAAAAGTATTTGATTCCTCTTAACTCTTTAGCATATCAATCTTCTTCGAATTTTATAGCATATCTGATCCTACCAATAGCGGTTTGGAATAGACGAGAGTCGATTCCATGACGCTTCCGATAATCAAAAGTTTTAAAAACATCACAGAAAATTTTGTTGACCTATTCACCCCCTCTAGATCACTAGCATATCGTCTAACAAATATTATTAATTTTATAAATTAATTAAAGTATTACAATTTATTTAGTAGCAATTTAAAAATAAATGTTGAAATTGGGTGAACAAAGTGAATTAGTGTTATAATGGAAATCAAAGGTGAACAAAGTGGAGATTGGCATTGATTAAAATGATAATTGACAACATTTATATTGGTGGTCAGTAGTGGTTAGAATGATAGTAGAATGGTCAAAATGATGGTTGACAGTGGTCAAATGGTCATAGTAGTAGTCGAGGATGGTTATATTTGAGGTTAACAAAAATGCAGTCATTTGCTACCTACTATGTTAAAAGTAATATTTTTATCGGTCTCATATATGCAACAAAATGAATGTAGCCTAATATGCATTAATTTTTAATAAGGTTAACACATTTATAAATTATTTCAATATAAAAATTTAATATATAAAGGTTAAATATGTTTTTCGTCCTTATAAATAATCCAACATTCAATTTTTGTCCTTATAAAAAAAAATTCAACGAATGGCCCTCCTAAAATTTTCCGTCTCCAACTTTAGTCTATGCCGTCTATTTGCTCTAACGGAAGCTGATGTGGCACAACATGTTTCATGCCACGTCACTTAAAGTTAACTTACAAAAAAAGTTACATTGTGGGGGTTACAAACCTCACTAAATGCCTAAATTCTCTCAAACATTTCATTAAACAACTTTTGAGCAATCTTTCATGTGTTTTTTTTTTGTCATTAGCACATGTATAATTGAATGTTGCATAAGAGAACAACCTAATTTGAACCTATTATAGTTAAATTTTATATTTTTATCTTTACTCGCATTAGAATATGATATTTAAACAATAAAAGAGGATAGGGGTGAGATTTTCTCTATACCACTCGCCACTTGTGTGCCTGCAACCATATTTCCCCAGATATCAAAGCAAAATCCCGCCCAGATACACCCATTTCAATATTATCCAGAATGTGTCACGATTCTTCCTCCCTCTGAAGATTAAACACAAGATCTGAGCTGAAGATGATCAATGATCTTCATTGGACCATAGGATGAACTAGGCAAAGATGCATACACAATTTATTTCTTCTTATCCAAATCCATATGCATTGCATCTTGAGAAACAAGAACAACTTGGAAACATTCAGATCCACTTATCAGTCCCCAATAACAAGACTATATTTTCTCTTCTTACTTCTTCCTTTTGTCTCATAACTGTCATAAAAGCTTTTTCTCTCTCATTCTCTTCATTTTCTCTTGGAAATTTATACATGAATAATTGATTAATTAGTTTGTTTTGTTCAAACATGAAAGCATTTTTGCTTCAAGTTTTTGAAGGAATATATTGTCTTCATCCTTCCAATCTATGGACAATTTGTTAACTTCATTATTCATCCACCAAGGTATCCAATTTTTTGGATTCCTTTTCAAATCAAAACTTTCCCTTTTGTCTTTTAATTTTACTCCCAATTAGGTTTTTACACATGCCTGATATGTATTTAACTGTTAGTTTTTCATTCATGATGCAAAAGTAAAGTCTTATTTCAAAAGCACTTATAGATTGTTTTTTGTTATTCATTTTATTTTCATGTGATTTTGAGTTTTTCAGGCCTGAATGTAACTCCTACTTTACATGGGGCTAATGTGTTTTTAAAGTGAGGTCTGTAGCAATAATTTCTTTTGTTTTGATAACTTTCTAGTTATGATTCTGGCTCTTTGGTTTTTATATGTTTATAATTGATTGTTGGTGTAAAATATTAGAGATTTTGTTTTAAGTTTAATCAAAATAGTTTAGGCAAATGATAAATTGAGAATATATCCCCAATAAAACACTTGAAAGATTGCTCAGAAGTTGTTTGATCAAATGTCTGAGAGAATTTATAAATTTAGGGAGGTTTGTAACCCCCATAATCTAACTTTTTTTTTGTAAGTTGACTTTAAGTGACGTAGTGTGACACGTGGCGTGTCACGCCAACTTCCGTTAGAGCAAATTGATGGCAAGGACCAAAATTTAAGACGGGAAATTTTAGGAGGACCATTCTTTGAAGGAAAATTGTATAGGGACTAAAATTGAATGTCGGGTTATTTATAGGGATCAGTGACATATTTAACCCTTGCATTTTTCTCTTTGATTGTACATCTGATTAATACTATGTACATTATTGAAAGTAATTACTTTCACTTTGGGTTTACGAATCCCTTCTAGGTATTCCATGTTAAGTTGAATAGATCTTCCCCAATTAAAAGAGTTATCAAAAGGTTTTCCAAAATTAGAGTTTAAAATGCACAAGAGCGGATATTTAAAAGTGCTTTACAAAAGGAATTACACTATTGAATTGATGTACAGATGAATTTTTAATGATGGAATGATAATGAATCAATTAAACAATAATATGATCATTAATCTAATTTTATTAAAACAAGGCATTTGAATATAATTTGATTAATCAATAAAATAATATATAGTTAAATATTTCCATAATTAGTCAATAGAAAGGAATGTTTAGCAAACAAGATCTAACAACCTAAGAACATGCAAACTGTACATAAATTAAAAGAGTTAGGGTTATAGAAAATGTACACGGGGATTTACATTGGTTCAACATGTCGTCATTGCTTGGACCTAGCCTACTCTCGAATGGCAAGCCATCAAAAATTCGGTAGTCTTCCACTAATTTGAATTTTACAAGTGTCTTTGATACAACACATGATCATAGATAAAACAAAAACTTAAAGCTAACAAAAATCTAAATCTTGATTCTTCTTCTATTTTACACAATTCAATAGGTTGTAAATCTTTCAAGATTTTCACTCGACCTTGAATAAGTTCACCTTCTTAGAACCAAAGCACTTCAAGATACCTTCTACAACAATCTTGACTCAATCATACCAGATTTCCTTTGTCATAGTCTTTGAGCTTCTAAAGGAACCAGAAACTCCAATACTTCATCCGCAACAATCTTCATTTGATCCTACCTAAATTTCCTTGGAGAATAAGCTGGTCTTTTTCTTCACTGGATGTCAATCTCCATAAAACCAATCACAATCTAGTTCTTCAATCTAAAAACAAATCTTCAAAAGTAATTATAACGTATAATGAACCTCGTCACACTAGATCTCACACTCTCTTTCATAGTTGAACAACTCACACAATAATGATGATTTGGCTAGAGGTTGAAGATGAAGTTTCTAAAAAAAATCTCACACAACACTTATCAAAAATTCATAAAATCAACACTATAACTTTTTTTCTTCAAGTTTGAATTTAGAGAGAAAATTTGTGTGATTGAAAAACATTATTTTCTAAAGATTTTAAAAGTTACGCAAAATTATTTTCATGTTGTGAGCTAGAGAAAAAAATTCTTTTATATGTGCTAGAGATATACCATTAAAATTGACACTTTGATTCAAGTCAAGAGCAAAATTAACGATTCCAGTTAAGCATGAGAGTGGCTTTAATTAAGGTAATAGAGTTCAAATTTTGACGTGCTTAATTCGAGTCATGACTTGAATTTTGTGATTCGAGTCAAGCAAAAACTTATCGAGAAACGTTTCCTAAATTGAGTTCCAAAATGAGATAATCTGACATTACTTGAGTCAACAAATACTGTTACTTGAGTCAAGGTACCTCAATATCCGATTCATGTGAGGACTTACTTGAATTAAATCATACTTCTAAGCTCAAAAGTCTAAATTGCGAAATTTAATTTATGATTATGATAATTGCCAAATTGTAGTTATTTTTGTATATAGTTTTGCGGCACTTATCTTCTTTTTTTCCTCAATTTATACGCGTTTTAGTGTATATTACATAAATACATATACTTTGTGTTTAATCGAGTTTTTGATTCATTTATGTACCGTTTGATAGTTTTCTATTCATTTTGTAGGTATTGATGCGTATTTGGAGCACGAGCAATCAAGTGTTGAAGCCACCGCTTCAACGCGCGATTTTAAGCAACGAAACCAACTCATCAACGAATAAGGCTCAAAATCAAAGAATAAAAAATCATCAATTTTGTTGATATTTTGTCATTGTTAGAAAGATCATTGAATAAGTTTTCCAAC
Source organism: Vicia villosa (assembly GCF_029867415.1). Lineage (NCBI taxonomy): Eukaryota > Viridiplantae > Streptophyta > Magnoliopsida > Fabales > Fabaceae > Vicia > Vicia villosa. Next base: position 234,793,291 of record NC_081180.1, on the reverse strand, counting down.
GCTTAAAACCAGACGCAAATCGGAGTTACGGTTCTCAAGTTATGGCTGAAACAGTGTAGAATTTTCTGTTGTTGCTACTGGTGTAGTTTGCCCACATGATGGAAATACGTTATAAAGGGTCAAAACACATTTTTTTAGGTTATGTTTTGGGTAGTATTGGTCCCAATTCATCAAACCTTCATTTTTTAGGTAGATTAGCTTAGAAAATAACTTCGGAGCTTGCATGCGGATGATCCAGGGTGGATTGATCATCCATTAGCGCTAATAAATCGGGATATTTTTGGTTCATTTCTCTTCCTCTTTGTGAATTTATCTTTGTTTGGGTTTTGTATATGATTTTACTTTGAACTCATGGATATTTTTCGCCCATGACGTTATATTTAACTTGCTTTACAAATCTGTGTTGATTGTTATCTTAGATTTTTGCTCTGTGCTTGGGATTTGGGTTGTTGTAGACATATACTTCTCGAATCCTTATCTAGGATGATTATCTGTTAGTTTCTGTATTCTAAAGATAAATTTATAGCTAACAATCTTTATGGGTGTCTAAGCTTAAGTCTTTCGTGTTGGTTATGTCGGTTGAGAGATCCTTGATACGATTGATATGGATGCCTTCTGTGTTTTTGAGGTTGGGTGAGAGATCTTCTCCGAGATGATATGGTAGTCCTCTCTACTTTGGGTTAGAAATGACTTAGGGTGTGAGCGATGCTGGATGATACTGACGAGTACTTTAGGTTGAATGTAACTGGTTTATAAGTTTAAGTTTGTGAGAAGTAGATTATATGCAAGCTTGATAAGATTCTTCTCTCTAAAGAATGAATTTTTTCCTATTCATATTTACTTTTATGTTTTAATGTTTTAACAATTCAATCCAAACTCATAACTGTGGAACTGTTGAATGGAAGTTCGATATCACTAATCTCGGTGGACACGATAATTTCCCTGATAAATATTTGCAAAACTTTTGTTGCTTGCTGCTCTACCGTTTCAACAAAATGGCACTGTTTCCGGGGGTTAGTGTCTTTATTGACTTGCATCGCAATAGTATCTTTGGTTTTGATTTTTGTATATATCGCACTTATTGTATATTCCCACTTGTTTATATTGATACTTGTGTATGTTTACTACACTTGTACATGTTTTTTCATACTTATGAATTTGTTATATTATTGTTTGTTTCCTTTCACATTTGCTTGTGTGTGGTTAGGAATAGCCGAGCGGAAGTAACTTGAAGGAACGTTCTTAATTAACACGCGTCGAGCTTACGACGTAAAACAAGCATGTTTTTTCTTTTTAGTTTTTGTTTAACTTAGGTAGTGTGATGCAATTGTCTAAACAAATTTAGATTTGAAAAGTTCTTAAATTTCAAATCTCCACTTTTAAATTTGTTCAGACAATTTTAGGGGTGGCAAACGGGCATGCCCGCCTCCTTTAGGCGCCCTGCAAAAGCCCACGAAAAAATGGGGCGCGGCGGGGCAGGCATTTTGGAGAGTACGGGTCTAAAACCTTGTCCCGCCCCGCAAAAAGTGAGGGCGGGGCGGGGAAAGCCCGCGGGCATTGAACCTTTTAGGCCTTAAAATAGTAAAATTGTATGGAAAAGTTTATTCCCGCAAAAAATGGGATGGGGCGGGGCGGGCACATTAAAGAGAGCGGGTCTAAAACCTTGCCCCGCCTCGCGAAAAACTGCGGGTAAAATGAGCTTTCCCCGCGGGCCGGGCCTGTTTTGCCACCCCTAGACAATTTCATATGGTCTTTTAGTTTGTCTATATTGATAGTTTATATGTTTACCTTTGAACTCGTTTTGAGTAGCTTAAGGAATTTAAGGTGATTTTCTAAGTTTGATCGTTTCGACTTGCGAGTGTATGGTAATGATTTTGTTAAATTTTTGTACACGTCCAAGGTATGTTTTTATCGCCTTCTAGACTATAGCAGATTCGTGATACTTAGGCTTTTTACAACTTTTATGCCATTCATTATTTTGTATACTTGTTCCTTTATGAACTACTTTAGTTCCAACCTTTTTGTGAGGTTGCTTTTCCTTTTTCACATATGCTAGAGTCCATAATTCCTGCTCTAACTGGATTTTATTATGCTTAATCTATTGTTTGTGTTGACTATATGAAAGCATGAAAAGGATCAAGGCATTTTCGTTTCATTTTGAGCACAACTAGTAAATTAACCTTGTGAGTGTGTGATCATTAGTATCCCTTTTGAGCCTTTTTGTCAATGTCCATGTTATTTTTTTTCTAAATGCTTGTCTATGAGTGTTTGGTTCTCATTTTTGTATGGATGTTGATTCTTTGTTTTCTTGAACCTTCTACTATGATTTATAGTTTGAATATTTGCCTTGCCTTAGAAAGTAGGGAGTATTCATATCACGATGATGGTTGTATTCAAGTTGGGGAGAGAAATCTTTTGCTCATTTATATTGTGGTTGTTTGAGATTTAGAAAAAAAATAAGAAAAGAAAAAAAATTGGACAAAGAAGTGTAAAGAAAAAGAAAGAAAAAAGAGAAAAGTTTTTTTTCGTGCTTAATGAGGGCTTAGCCCAGAGAAAACAAGGAAACAAAAAAACAAATGCAAAGAAACTAATCAACCAATTCCGCTTGCATCTTTGGCTATCACACTCGAGATGAACTCTGGACATTCGTTGTACTCCATAGCCCCTCCTCCTCGCTGACTCAAACCATGTTTTGCCAACTTATCAGCGCATTTGTTCGTTTCTCGGTGAATTTTCAACAGTGTGCACTCCGGAATCGAGTTCACAATTGTTTTGATCCGTCGAATAAGGTGTATGTTTCGCAGCATACTCTTGGTTAAAAGAGAAAAGTTTTGAAAAATAAAAATAAAAAGAGTTTGGAATAATGTTGTGTTAATAAGTATGTGATTGGTTTGAGAAATTTGGGATTATGAAGAAGTTTGATTGAAATTTTTTGTTTGAAATTTTGTGAGTTAATCACTCCCTTAGGTTTGGGCAAGTTTTTGTTTCGATTAGCCTTAGGAATTATCTCTTAATTGTTAACCAAGCCACATTACAACCTTGAAAAGTTCTTGAGGTTCTTGCTTTTGTATTTTCAATACGATTTTTAGATGACTGCATAATCTAATCTTTTGTTTGCAAGATTGTCTGATGAGTGAAAATACCTCACTTTTGTGTTTTTCATCTAACGATGATTGTGTGCTAGGTGTGATAAATTTGTGAACTAGTGTTGTTTTAGAATGTTTGGTATATTCTTTGTATTTAGCAATTGTGTCATGTTTATGTTGTTGTTGTAGTTAGTTGTAATTATGTTTCTTTGTGTGTACCGTTTTTCATTTGAGCCATACATTTGTCCGTTTTTCAAAACTTGTTGATTCGTGATTTTTGGATTTTTGCATTTGTTTCCTTGAGTTAGATGATTCATTTTTTGGGACAAATAAGTTTAATTTGGGGAGAGTTTAATAAGTGTCAAATTGTAGTTATTTGTATATAGTTTTGCGGCACTTATCTTCTATTTTTCCTCAATTTATACGCATTTTAGTGTATATTACATAAATACATATACTTTGTGTTTAATCGAGTTTTTTATTCATTTATGCACCATTTGATTTTTTCTATTAATTTTGTATGTATTGATGCATATTTGGAGCAGGAGCAATAAAGTGTCGAAGACACCGCCTCAAACGCGCGATTTTGAGCTACGAAACCAATTTATCAACGAATAAGCATCAAAATCAAAGAATAAAAAATCATCAGTTTGGTTGATATTTTTTCATTTTAGAAAAAGAATTGAATAAGCTTTCCAACGTTTCAAACCGAAGGGAGATCGGAGATTCAGTTCTCAAGTTATGGCTGAAGCAATGTATTGCTGTTGTTATTGGTGTAGTTCGCCCGGAGAATCCAGACTCGCCCAGAGAATCTGGCAGGACAAAAATATGTTAAATGGGGGTCAAAATACTTTTTTAGGTTATATTTTGGGTAATATTGGTCCCAATTCATCAAACCTTCGTTTTTAGGTAGATTAGCTTAGAAAACAACTTTGAAGCTTGCATACGGATGATCCGGGGTGGATTCATCATCAATCGGCGCTGACAAACTGAGATATTTTTGGTTCATTTCTCTTCCTCTTTTGTTGGGTTTTGTATATGATTTTACTTTGAACTCATGTATATTTGTCGCCCATGATGTGATATTTTACTTGCTTTAAAAATTTGTGTCGATTGTTATTTTAGATTTTTGTTCTATGCTCGGGGTTAGGGTTGTTATAGACATATACTTCTCGAATCCTTATTTGGGATGATTATCTGTTAGTTTCTGTATTCTAAAGATAAATTTAGAGCTAACAATTTTTATGGGTGTCGAAGCTTAATGCTTCCGTGTTGGTTGTGTCGGTTGAGAGATTGTCGATACGATTGATATGGATGTCTGTTGTGTTGTTGAGGTTGGCTGAGAGATCGTCGCCGAGATGATATACTAGTCCTCTCTACTTTGGGTAAGAAATGGCTTAGGGTGTGAGTGATGCTGGAGTACTGTAGGTTGAGTGTAACTTGTCGATAAGTTTAAGTTTGTGAGAAATAGATTATATGCAAACTTAATAAGTTTCTTCTCTCTAGAGAATGAATTCTTTCCTGTTCATATTTACTTTTATGCTTTTATGTTTTACCAATTCAATCCAAACTCATAACTGCAAAACTGTTGAACGGAAGTTTGATATCACTAATCTTTGTGGACACGATAATTTTCCAGATAAATATTTCCAAAACTTTTGTTGCTTGCCGCTTTACCGCTTCAACAAAATGGCGCCGTTTCCGAGGATTAGTGTTTTTATTTACTTGCATCGCAATAGTTTCTTTGGTTTTGATTTTTTTATATATCGCACACATTGTATATTCCCACTTGTTTATATTGATACTTGTGTATGTTAACTACACTTGTACATGTTCTTTTTATACTTGTGAATTTGTTATATTATTGTTTGTTACTTTTCACGTTTGCTTGTGTGTGGTTAGGAATAGTCGGGCGAAAGTAACTTGAAGGAACGTTCTTAATTAACAGGCGTCGAGCTTACGACGTAAAACAATCATGTTTATTCTTTTTAATTTTTGTTTAGCTTAGGTAGTGTGATGTAATTGTCTAAACAAATTTAGATCGGACCATTTCTTAAAATTCAAATCTCCACTTTTAAATTTGTTTATACAATTTCATATGGTCTTTTAGTTTGTTTATATTGATAGTTTGTATGTTTTCCTTTTAGCTCGTTTTGAGTACCTTGAGGAATTTAAGGTGATTTTCCAAGTTTGATCATTTCGACTTGCGAGTGGTAATAATTTTGTTAAAATTTTGTACACGTCAAAGGTATGTGTTTTTCTCTTTCTAGAATGTAGCATATTCACGATACTTAGGCTTTTTATAATTTTTATGCCATTCATTCATTTGAATACTTGTTCATTTGTGAATCACTTTACTTTCCACCTTTTTATGAGGTAGCTTTTCATTTTTCACATATGCTGGAGACCATAAGTCTTGTTCTAACTGGATTTTATCATGCTTAATCTTTTTTTTTTTGTGTTGACTATATGAAAGCATGAAAAGGATCAAGACATTTTTTTTCATTTTTAGCACAACTACCTTGGCCAAATAGTCAATTAACCTTGTGAGTATGTGATCATTAGTATCCCTTTTGAGCCTTTTTGTCAATGTCCATGTTATTTTTTCTAAATGCTTGTCTATGAGTGTTTGGTTCTCATTTTTATATGGATGTTGATTCTTTGTTTTCTTGAACCTTCTACTATGATTTATAGTTTGAATATTTGCCTTGCCTTAGAAAGTATGAAGTATTCATATCATGATGATGGTTGTATTCAAGTTGGGGAGAGAAATGGTTTGCTCATTTATATTGTGGTTGTTATGAGGTTTAGAAAAAAATAAGAAAAGAAAAAAATGTGAAAAAGAAGTGTAAAGAAAAAGAAAGAAAAAAGAGATAAGTTTTGAAAAATAAAAATAAAAAGAATATGGAATAATGTTGTGTTAATAAGTATGTGATTGGTTTGAGAAATTTGTGATTCTGAAGAAGTTTGATTGGAATTTTTTGTTTGAACTTTTTTGAGTTGATCACTCCCTTAGGTTTGGGCATGTTTTTGTTTCAATTAGCCTTAGGAATTATCCCTTATTTGTTAACAAGAATAGAAAGACCTTTTCTCTCTCTTAAGACCATTTGTTGCACGTGAAATAAGTATAATTATTCCCATTTCAAATTTGCTTTATAAATGGTCCTTCGTAACAAGCAAGATCAATCTACATTCGTCTTTCTATTTTTCTTAGAAAATTGTTCACTCTCTTTTCTCTCAAGTTATTTAATTTTTTTCAAAAATAAGTAAAAAAACTAAAGAAACTAAGACTACTGAATCTGGGGCTAAGAAGAAAACAAAAGGAAATCTAGAGCTCCTGACTCAAAGAAGGTTGCATTGGATAAGATTGAAACAAATGTTGGAACATCTGTGACTGGGAAAAAGTCAGTGACAAATATGAAGTCCTTGAAGAGGAAGCCTGTTCAAGCAAGTGATTCGGACTCAGATGCTAATGAAGACTGGGTCATCTTTCTCTCATCAAGTGGAAGGTTTGGACGGTGAAGTTGTATGTCTAGTTTTCTTTTAATTATTTATGTTTGATTATGTTCCTTTTGGCCCTTGTATATGGGCATGTTATTTGTTTTTATTTGTTGGTCTATGATGGCTCTTTATCATTAACAATGATTCTACTATGACAATAATTCTCAGTTCTAACCATGGTATGTTATTTTTCTCTCTGGTTTTTCTACCTTTGCAAAATTATGGCAAAAAGGGGGAGTGGTATAATTTGTGTAGTGTGTGATAGTGTGCACTTAGTACTTGTTGTGTGCACTTGGTTTCTATCTAAGATGGTGCTTAGTGTGTGTATGCATATATGTATGCTAGGTGCTAAGTAGAAACCACCACCTTCTTTCTTGCATGATTTCTGATTGATCTCTAATTTGATGCTACTTCTACTTCTAATTGATCTCAGATTTTTGTGCTACTTCTGTTGTGTCACTTCTGCTGCTCAGTTTGTTTTGATGGTAATTGTGCTACTTTTGTGCTCATTTTATGAGTTTTTTGTTTGATTTACTCCTGCACATCTTGTAAGAATTAGGCTTAAATGCACCTTTGGTCCCTGTAAGTTAGCGAGTTTTTTATTTTCGTCCTTGTAAGTTTTTTTGTTGGTATGAGTCCCTATATTTTACTTTTTGCTTGCAGTTTAGTCCATAAAGCCAAAGTTCGCAGGAAAATCTGCAGGTTTTCCTGCGAATTTTCCTGCGAATTTCGATTTTATGGACTAAAACAAACGCGAAAGTGAAATGTAGGGACTCAAACTCAGAAAAAAAATTTACAGGGACGAAAATAAAAAACTCGCTAACTTACAGGGACCAAAGATGCATTTAAGCCTAAGAATTATAAGAGTTTTTTTAGCCAACATTTACCAAAGGGCGAGATTGTTGTTCCTTTTGGTTGGCTGCATTAGGAAAAGCAACATGATTAGTATAAGATGAATATTGGTGAAAATGCAACATGTGGGACAAAATGTTCCGGCATGTGTGAAACATCTAGCGTCAGGCTACAAGCCAAGGCTCTGAGTAAATTTGTGTACATTTTTGTATGATTCCTTGAAGATATGGTGTTTATGAGTTGTATATTTTAGCAATATGTTGTTAGTAAGTTTTGCTAAAAAGATTTAATAAGACCTAAATAATTTAAATTCAATGAAGATCAAATAAAATAAAATCTTCATCATAATCAAATCTCTTTTTATCAAATCTAATGCCCATTGGAGAGAGCCCAACATATGAAATATTATTTAAAGACTCATCCTTACAACGTTGAAGGCAGAGAGAGAATGAATTATCTAGTGTGTTAGGGTTTTGTTCCGCGAGTCTTTTGTTTGTGTTGTTTGTTGTAAACCTCTAAAGAAGCCTAAAGTTTGATATTAAAGGCATAAATGTTGTTTTCTTAGTTGAGTTGTAATTTAACAATCCTTTATCCTTTTTTATGTATTGATAATTAGGGTAGTGATTGAGAGAAAGTAAGAGAGGTTATCATATTTAGGTGGAGTCTTAAATAGAAATACACAAGTAGTATCTGGAAGTAGGCATTAAACAAGGGTTATTCATCTAAGACTAATTGTACTAATGCTATTGAGAGTGCATTTTCTTTCTTGGGTTAGAAGTCCTCTAGACGTAGGTGATGTTGGATCAAACTGGGTTACAAATTCTCTTGTGTTCTTTATTGCTTTCTTTTTAAAATCGTTAGTTTGTTATAATTTGTTATAAACTGTCTCATGTGGTACAATTGTCTAAGACATTGTGTCCAACATTCGTGCCTGCAGAAAAACAGGATTTCATAGCTCAAGACTTGCTTAACTCCGAAGTTACCAAACAAGGTGCTTCAAATGCTAACGATCATCACTATTTTCGTGGCAGAAGAAGGAATACACGTGGAAGAGGTCATGGCAAGCAAACTTACACAGTTGGAAACAAGCTTACATGTCAATTGTGAAACAAGTATGACTACTCTATCATTGAATGTTGGAACAGGTTTAATGAGAGTTTTGAACCTACTCATCACAAGTCTCAGTCCCAAGATTCAACTGGAAACAACTCAACTGGTACTCATAGCTCCAAGGCCCAAGAATCTCATACTCCACAAGCAACAACCTACCTAGCACATCAGAACTCATTGGAAATTCCTCAAGATCTCAAGTCATAGGCTTGGTTTGCAAACTCAGGTGCCTCTCATCACATTACATCTAGCATTAGGAATTTATAACATGTTCGTTCTAGTGCAGGACCTAGCAATTTGGTAATTTGTAACGTACATAGTCTAGAGGTCAAAAAAGTTGGTCTTTCTCAAGTTTCCACTAAACTTGTGTTAAATTATGTATTAAATCTAAATGATATACTACATGTGCCATCCACTCCTAGGAACTTAATATTTGTTTCCAAGCTGTCTAGGGAAAACAGTGTCTATTTTGAGTTAAATTCTAACAAGTGTTTCATTAAACCTCAAACATATAATGTGGTGCTACTTGAAGGATTCCTAGATGAAAGTGGCATGTAATGCTTCACCAGCCTTGATTTGGAACCTTCAAGGAATTACTTGAGTCACAACTCACAAAGTCCAGGCTCAACTGTCAATCGTACTTTAGCTTCTCATGTTCATACTAAAGTTCAGTCTGTAAATACAATTGTTACTTCTAATGTCATGTCCATAGGACATTGTCATACCCTAAAATTTGCCCATCTCACTTCTCCTTTCAAGCTCATACCAAAGTTCAAGACTTAAAGGCATACTCTCCTAAGCAATGACCTCCTGGACTAGGGTTTTAATTTCTCTGAAGAAAATGAATGAATCAAGATCTCCAATGCATTTCATATGGCTTATGATGTTTCAAACTATCTCCATGACAAAATTCAGGTTTCAATTCCAAGGATTGACCACTCAATTGCTCAGAAAATCAACAGTCGACTGGTTTGACCTAAAAGTCAACTGTGATCAAAGTACAGTCAAAACTCTTGATTTTTTGTCAACAACCTTATTTTGAAGTATCATTCATCATTTGATCAAGGATTGACCTTGATTCATCAAGAAAAGATCAGAAATCAACAAAACCAAAAGTTTCTAAATTAGGGTTTTCATAGGAGAAAGTCAACTGAACTTTGATCAGCCATAAATCCTACATGGAACATCAGAAATTTCCCATTCAAAGCTCATTTTGAAGTAAATTGAATTCTCTACAAATTTGTCTCTCACATGCCAAGTCTAAAAATGCTTCATTTGAGAGATATGGATCAAGAGATTATAGGTCCTTTTTGAAAGTCAACCAAAAGCAGTTTTTTTGTCAAAGCCCATATCATCAAGATAAAATCCTCAAATGGAAAAAAGCTTACAAAGTGGCTTGTAGAAGACATCTTGAGGTTTCCAAAAAGTCCTAGAAATCCTCCATATATTAAAAATTGAGGGAGATATGCCTTGTCAAAGTTGGGCAATTTCAAGGGGAAAATGTGAAGTAAAAGGCTTCAAAATGAATATTCTTGCAAAGAGGCCCAACCCTTTATGATCCAATCCTCATCCTTATGTTATCCAAGACCACAAATATTATTTCCACGAATTTATTTGGTTTATTTAATTTATTATGATTTTTTATTCATTTAAAAAAGGATTAAAATCAAATAAATTAAAAGAAAATCAAATATTTGATTCAAAGGGGTAAAAGAATCATATCTAATCATCAATTATATCCCATAATCATACAAAATTCGTGCCAATTGGAATTGGAGTGATTGAATCAAATATTGGCCAAAATTAGAAAGAGTGAAAATCATATTTTCTCAAATTTCCAATAAAAGATTCAATGAGATTTCCTCCAAGTTTGTTGACCTAAAACCATCACTTATAAATTCACAACAAAGGCATACCATAAGGGAACGATCTTCTGGCCAAGAGAATAGGTTTCCAAAACTTCCAAAAAATCAAAGAACTAGGGCAAATTCGAAACCCTTGTTGCAGCCAGTTTCAAGCAATCTCAAGCATCACAATTATTTCCTTGGAGCTTTCCAGACGTGGCCATATCATCTTCATCAATCGGAGCACGTAGAATCACGACTCCTTTGTCCCGGTTTGCTCATTGTTTTCTTTAATTCGTTTACATTCATCCCTGCATCATAAATGCTTTTTAATGACATGAGTGTATTCGTATGGATGATTAGAGTATTTCTAGGCTAGTGTTGTTAAGTTTTGATGCAGGTTTAACAAAATGCCATTGTTAGGGCATAGAGTTCATGCTCCTTGTATCTCACTCTCCGAGCCATTTCAAGCCAAGAAAACACCACCATTGAGTTCGTGGCGGTCAATTTAGTGGATCTGGGTCATCTTTTATTCTTGTTAACACTGTTTTTGTAGGTTTTAAAATTCAAAGGTTTATTCGCAGCAAATACCGCATCAAGAATCGTGGAAGAATCCGCAGCAAATCCTTGACTAGGTTGAATGAAGAAGACGATGGTACGTGGTAAGTGATGGCTGATGGGTCACCAGAGTCCAATTCTCTCTCCACTTTAAATGGGCAGTCAACGAGTCAGATTGCTTTTCTCTCTTCCTGATTTGCTGGTTCATGATGCGTGGGCCCCAGCGCTGACCAAGCGTTTGAATCCCCCAATGATCTCTACTATTTATATTTATTTTATTTGAAGCGTATTAGTATTAACTAAACATGCGCAGCCGGATGGAAGAGGAGGTAGTGTTGTGATCCTCAAGTCCTGGGTTTGAACCCAGGCATTGCTAATTATTTTTTAAGCGTATCTTGCTTACAGATCCGGTGCTGCTTCTTAACGTGAGCCACGGTGCGCCCTCAACGTGAGCCAATGGATCTCCAATGAATTCAAATCTGACGAACCAGATGATGCTTCCTCATCATAGTCCTTCAGAAGCGCATCACACCTGATCCAGAGCTAAGTTATTTTCAATTATTTTTTTTATTATTATTTATTATTTTTTATTATATAAACCCTTTTGTTTTCTTTCTTTCTATCTTATTTTTATTAGTAAAATTATTTTTAGTTAAATATTTTATTTGTTAAATAAATATTTTCATGACTCTTTAATTTATTTAATCGAACTTTCGATTTTCTTAAACTCTCAAATATATTAAATTATTCACTTTTCATGTTTAAACCAGTTGCTTTAAACCCTGATTTTATTTTAGCTATTTTTCATCATGACCACTAATCACTGTTACTGGTAGGTGTTGTCCATCAACCCTAGTCTAGGTTTTTACTTGTTTCCTCTATTAACCATAGTTATCTTTTGGCCCATTCAGGGTTTGTCTTTTGCCTTGCCTATTTTTTTGCCTAAATCATTACCATTTTAATTTCTGATCTGCCACGTTATAATTGATGAGGCCTTTAATGCACTAACATTTTTCTTCTGCGTGGCTAATTTTCAGGATTAACCAAGATCCTTCAGCTACGCGCCATACCAATAAAATAGTTAAGTTTTTAATTCTTTTCTTATTTAAATATTATTTTACTTTTATTTTTGCCTTTTGGCTAAAATAGGGTTTGCCACAAATGGTCAATGAATCACTCCTACACTCACCCCTTATTGTTCTCCTTTTAATTTTCAGAGTTCGAGGAAGATCAAGGCATTCAAGGATTTTGACTAATTATTGGTCCCTCTTATTTTCTGCCTTTTATTTCCTCTTCCCCGCAGGTGTTTATTGTAATAGCGTAGGACTTTATATTTTTCCGCCTTTAATTTCTGCAATTTTAAACTGCGTGGTTAGTAATCTTAGGGAGTGCAAGCCTTGAACTGAATTAGGATAACTAATTACAAGATAAATAATTGAACTTAATCACGTGATTGTTGCACCCACACACCTTTAGGGTAATCCCTCTTGTTGCCTTTGTTGCCTATTGCCTTATGATTCTGTTGCCTATAATTATACTAAATAATAGTCAAGTCCCTCGATTCCGAGGATACCTAAAGCAAGGTTGCCTAAAGAGATTGAAAATCGTCTAGTCCCTCGAAGTTGCCTCGGTAAAAGATGATTGTCCCAATTGCTAAGGTATCCCCGCATGGTGCCTGATCGTACCTGATCAGAAGAATCGTCAAGGCCTGCTCGGATGCTGGTCTTCGTAAAGTGAGAGGGGGGGTGTACCTGCAAGGTACTCCGATGCCAAAGTGAGTAGATGAGCAAAGGAGAGCAAGTACTAGCTAAGGTTAGAAGAGAATTGAATACCTGACCCTCTAGTCAAAGAGGGTATATATAGCCCCCAGCGCTGGGCCATGATCTCGCTATTGGGTTGGATTCCCAAGCCCAACTAGGAGACTGCCAGGTTTCCTGAGCGGAAATATCGGAGGTACGTGTACGCCCTCTGTCCTGGTTAACCGCTCCGAAGTCCAAGGGAAGACGCGGTCTTTTAGGAGCCACGTGGGATCCGAGTTGTTCGGAGGGTTGGATATGAAGGAGCCCCGCGCGGAGCAGGGTCCTCGGCAAGGATGACGTCCCGGGGGAGAGTTAACGCCGAGCAAGGTCGTCCGCTCCGGGTAGGGTGTTAGTGCCGAGCAAGGCGTGTCGGGGAGGCAATGAACTATTCATGGGCCATGGGCCTCTGAGGCTTATTGGGCCGAAAGCGGTGTTGGGCCTAGCCTTGGCCCAGTCTAGAACAGGAGCCCCCCAAGTCGGAGTTTTCTGGTTAAGAAGCTGTGACTTTGCTTCTATGCTCGGACCCCTATCCTCGTGGTTGCTCGGTGAATCGATCCTCGTTACACAGACGCGCTCGGAGGAAAATCCAGTGGTGGGCGAAACGTCGCGCGTGGGAAACACGCGCTGACGTGGCATAGGCAATGATGGCCTAGGGTCTAGGAGGCGGCGCCTGTCAGGAGAGGCGACGCTTCGCCTTCCGAGCCTTTTCCCTATAAAAGGGGGCGAATTCTCTCATTTGGAAGTTTTCCTCTCTCTGTTTGTCTACTCGGCTCCGATCAAGGGTTCCTCGGAGAATAGTTTCCTAGCTCGTTCATCATACCAAGGTCGTCGCCTAGCGAAGGATTCTCCTCGGCCATCATCATTATGTCTGCAAGTAAGTTCGTTTAGCCTGTCGTTGCTTTACTATTTTTCATAGGATTTGTGTGTTTCGCTTTCGAGGTCTTCGTCATCACCATCTTCCCCGGGTTATCTAAGCAATGCCCGGGGGTTAGCGTGGGTTGGCAGGCCGGAGTACGTTGGCGTTAAACTGCTTTAGATAAGCTTTCCCGTTGTCGTGTCATCTGTGAGTCCTCGGCTGACGAGCGTTGTTCCTCGATGGGGGTTTAGCCGGGGGCTCCGCTGCTCCTGCTCTACCCTTTCGCTCGTATCGCGGTGGAAGGGTGGATTTGATGACTGTCGAATTCACTTTTTCCCTTCTTCCTGCAGGTGGATCTGATTCGAGCGCTAGTTCGGAATCTGGCTCGGAATCTGACTCGTGGAGGAGTGGGTCGGACGATTCGACGGCCACTAGCTCCGAGGTCGAGATCATCGAGGATCAAAACGCGTCCTCTCCGGCAGACCCTGACCATGTGGATTCCCCGGGTCCGGATGCCGAGGGAGGGGTTTCCCCCATGCCTTTGTTTAGCTACGAGTGTACGGTTGCGCTCGACTGGATAGCCGACGAAGCCTTGACGGTCGCTTCTCGGTATACTGAGTCTTTAGATGGGGCGTTCAGAGAAATTGAGACCTTGGGGGAGGGTGAAGCGCCGAATTACCGAGTGGTTCGCCCGTCCCAAGACGAGCGCATATGCTCTCGATTTAACGTGGATGGCTTTGCAATGTATGAATACGTGTTCAAGGAACTCGGCTTCCGATTACCCTTCTCCGACTTTCAGAAATCGGTGATGGCATTTCTAAACTTGGCGCCGTCCCAACTGCATCCGAATGCCTTTGCTTTCATGCGAGCGTTCGAGATTGTTTGTCACTATTTGGGGATTGGTGCTACGACCGCATTGTTCGGCCGGTGTTTCCGCGTCCAAAGGCAGGCGGCAAACGGCCGATATAGCTGGGTCTCATTCAGAAACGCCGAGCGAAAACTCTTCGGGATGTACACTGACTCCGTGAAAGGCTTCAAGGATCGGTATTTTATCGTCCAGCCGATCAGCCGACTGGCCTACTCGGAGGTATCGGATCTCGTGGTCATGCGCGATGAAGACGGGGAGGTGCTAAGGGGCGAGGATGGACAGGTGGCGAGGGAATTCTGCACAAGGTTCCCGTTTTTCTGGTGGAAGGGTCATTTCTCTTCTCCTCCTAAACATTATGTTTGGGAGGACGGGGACCTGGATGAGCAAGATACGGAGTCTTATTCGGTCTTGTGTAAGTATGTAGAGAGCTTCACTATGTCCCAGTGGGTGACGAAGACCGGGGCTCCCGTATTGGACGAGAACGGTGTGCAGGTCGCGGAGCAGCGGTCCATTAATACTAAGGCTTTGTTGTCTTGTCGGACTCCCGAGGAGACTCGGGCGTTGTTAGGTCGTGTCCCTTCGCTCTGCATTTCTTCTTCTGCCCTGTGTTTTTGCTAACTTGTTTTACTTTTTCTTCGCAGATGCTATGCCGGAGAAGGATGAGGCGATTCTGAAGATGGCTCTGGATGCGAAGAAGAATCAAAAGAAGAAGGGTCGGAGTGCTGGTGCCGGGGAGCATTCTGCCTCGGCAGGTTCTCCTCGGGTGAACGTAGATGAGCCGTCTCCCAAGAGAGGACGCCACGAGCCGTCACATCTGGGTCCCGAGCGGGCCTTTGTATTGCCTCCCTGCTATAAGGATGGAGGCTACTTTGAGAAGTTCCCCCTGGCCATCGCTCCGGACGAAGCTCGTCGGATTGGTGAAATGGACTCCCCGTCACTTCAGAAGCAGCTGGCGTGCGACAGTGCCGCCGTGATGAGGGTTTTGGGAATGGCTCAGGTGTTAGCCGCTGGTGGTTCGGGCTCGGCCGAGGCCGTGAAGAAGGCAGAAGCGGCTAAGAAGGTTGCCGAGGAGAAGATGAAAGTCATGGAGACGGACCGCAAGGAGCTGAAGAAGAAGATCGACTTGGCTCTGAAGCAGAGGGACGGGGAGATTGCGGAGTTGAAGAAAAAGCTTGCCGACTCTGAGCTTAAGTGGGCTTCTTCGGCAGATGAGTCGCCGGATGTGGCTGCTCTGCAATCCAGGGCTGAGTTTGTGGAGAAAGTGGACGGCCTGAAGATAAGCTTGGCCGACATGGATGAAGTTGGGTTCGAACGCGCCGTTCATCAGTTGAGGCTTCTGAACCCCGGCCTGAAGGAGGACAACATCGGCCTTTCTTCGAAGATTGTGGACGGTGTGCTGGTGCCCGAGTCCCCTGAGAGTGACGAGTAGATAGGGTGATCCCGGGCCTGCGTGCCTGTATTCTTCGGCCTGCGCGCCACTTTCTCTTTTGTTGGGTAATGCCCGGATTATCTTTTGGGGGCCTGCGTGCCCGTCATTTGTTTGTAACTTTTGGATATCGTCGGCCGATCTGGTCGGCATCTTTAATGTTTTATAGCTTTGTCTGCTTATATTCGTTTATTCGCATCCTTAAAGTACTATCGTTGCCTGCTCGTATTTGATAACATTTCTGCAGTGCTCGGAAGCCGAGGTGTTTCCTCCATACTTAGGATATTTTTCGTTTGCATCCGGCTACGCCCGGGTATGCCGGGGAGGTTTTTGTGTTAGGTAACTGCTGGTATATATTTGTATGCTCCGAGGAGTTACCTCCATACTTAGGCCATTTTCGTTTTTGCGAACTATGCTCGGCTAAGAATGATTGTCCGGGCGTGTTGACTACGGTCCGGGTGCGCAGAGCAGGTGTGCGCTGTTAGCGAGTACGAGACCATGATCATGGCCAAGTTCTCGCGGCGTGAACGATCCCATCGCGAGCTGGGGTTCTGCCGTGCAGGTACTTCCACGGAGGGTCTAGGTGTAGATTCTTCCGTGTGGTCGGTTCTCCCATCTGGTGGTTGGATCCGACCGTTGCTGTCGTGGAGTTCCCGCGTTCGTACCGATGACGCGGCTCCATGCCCGGTTAGCACCTGTGATGGATACGGATGTCCGGGGGTGTTAGGTCGGGTTTAACTGTAATAACGTCTGAGCTTTTCAGCGTTCCAAGGCCGAGCAAGTTTTACTCCGAGGAGATCCTCGAGGTAGTAGGCGCCATTCTCGGTTTTGTCATAAACTCGGTATGGGCCTTCCCAGTTTGGGGCTAGTTTGCCTTCGCGTGAATCCTTCATGTTCCTGCGGAGCACTAGGGCGCCGACTTCGAATTCGCGCTTGATGACTTTGGTGTTATAGCGGAGAGCTATTTGTTGTTTCAGTTTTGCTTCTCGGAGGGAAGATCCTGTGCGGATCTCCTCGACCATGTCGAGCTCCTCCCTCATTGCTTCGTCGTTGAGCTCTTCGTCGAGGGGGGATTCGGTGCGCCGAGAAGGCTCTCGGATTTCTACTGGAATTACGGCCTCGGTGCCGTAGGTTAGTCTAAATGGAGTTTCGCCCGTGCTCGAGTGGGGGGTCGTTCTGTATGCCCAAAGCACACTATGCAGCTCCTCGACCCAGGCTTTTTTGGCTTCGCCGAGTCTTCGCTTTAGCCCTCGGAGAATGACTCTGTTAGCTGCTTCGGCTTGCCCGTTAGTCTGAGGGTGCTCGACAGAAGTGAAGTGTTGCTTCGTGCCGAGCTTGGCTACAAACTCTTGGAATTTTCTGTCGGTGAACTGGGTGCCATTGTCGGTGATTATGGCCTGAGGGACCCCGAACCGGGCGAGTATATTTCGTTTGTAGAAACGGAGCACGTTTTGAGACGTGATCTTGGCGAGTGCCTCGGCTTCAATCCACTTCGTGAAGTAATCGACGGCAACCACGAGATACTTGTTTTGGTATGAGCCGACCGGGAATGGTCCGAGGAGGTCCATTCCCCAGGTGGAGAAAGGCCAAGGTGACGATAGGGACTTGAGCTCGTTTGGGGGAGCCAAGTGCATGTCGGCGTGACGCTGGCACTTGTCGCATTTACGGACATGTTCTTTGGCATCTTGTTGCATGGTCGGCCAGTAGTAGCCAGCTCTGAGGGCTTTCCTTGCTAGTGATCGGCCGCCGAGGTGATGGCCGTTGATCCCCTCGTGGAGCTCATGGAGTATCTCGGACGCCTGTGATGTGTCAACGCATTTAAGGAGAGGGATGGAGAAACCCCGTCGGTACAGTTTGTTCTCGATGACTGTGTACGAACAGGCTCGTCTTCTGATGATTGAAGCTTCCTTGGCGTCGGCCGGTAATTCGTCCTTGGTGAGGTAGTTGTACACCGGGGTCATCCAGCAATGGTCGTCCCCGATGGCGAGTACCTGTAGGGCTTGGGAATTCTCGCTTATGCTCGGTTTGGGCAAGATTTCTTGGATCACCGACTTGTTTCCGCCCTTCTTTCTCGTACTCGCAAGTTTGGACAGTATGTCGGCACGCGAGTTGTTCTCCCGGGGAATATGCTCGACGTTGACCTTAGAGAATTTTTTCATCTTCTCTCTGACGAGAGTGAGATACTCGGCCAGTGTGTCGTTTTTTGCTTGGTAATCGCCGCTGACTTGGGAGGCGACGAGCTGGGAGTCGGTGTAAATCATGACCTCTCGGGCTCCAACATCCTCGGCCAGACGTAGGCCTGCTAAGAGAGCTTCGTATTCGGCCTGGTTGTTCGACGTGGTAAAAGATAAGACCAAGGATACTTCGATGGTGAGTCCCTCGTCATTTTCCAGGATAATGCCGGCTCCACTTCCTGAGGAGCTCGAAGCGCCGTCCACGTAGATGGTCCATTTGTTTCCAGTTGGGGTTTGGGAGCTGGAAATAGCGGTCATCTCGGCCACGAAATCAGCGAGTGCTTGGGCTTTTAATGCCTTCCTGCCCTCGTATTGTATGTCGAATTCGGACAGCTCGAGGGACCATCTCAGCATTCTTCCGGCCATGTCTGGTCGGCTGAGTAGTTGCTTGATGGGTTGGTCGGTCCGGACGACGATGGTGTGGGCGAGGAAGTAGTATCTGAGCCTCCTAGCAGCTGTTATTAGGGCCAGGGCGACTTTCTCTATTTGCTGGTACCGCACCTCAGGTCCTTGTAGGGCTTTGCTCGTGAAGTACACTGGTTTCTGCCCGTCTTCAGATTCTCGGATCAAGGCCGCGCTGGCCGCTTCGTTCGAGACGGCCAGGTAGAGATACAGAATCTCGTTGGTATCTGGTCGGGAGAGGACGGGTGGCTTGGAGAGCACTTGTTTGAGGTGGGACAGCGCTTGCTCGCATTCCTCGGACCATTCAAAGGTCGCTTCTTTCCGAAGTAACTTAAAGAACGGGAGAGCATGTTGAGCGGATTTTGCGACGAAGCGGGATAGTGCTGTTAGCATTCCGTTTAGTACTTGGATGGATTTTTTATTGACGGGGGTAGGGAGTTCCGAGAATGCTCGGCACTTATCGGGGTTGGCTTCTATTCCTCGCTCGGTCAGGTAGAAACCGAGGAACTTGCCCGCCCGTACCCCAAAGGTGCATTTCTCGGGGTTGAAACGCATCTTGCAGGATCGAGCTTGTTTGAATACTCGTTCCAGGTGTGCCGTGTGATCGACGTCTTCTCGAGATTTGACGATCATGTCGTCCATGTATACCTCGAGGGTGTCGCCGATTTCTTCTCGGAAAACCTTGTTCATCATTCGCTGGTACGTAGCCCCGGCGTTCTTGAGTCCGAACGGCATTACGTTATAGTAATAGTTGCCTGACTCGGTCATGAATGCCGTGCATTGCTTGTCGCATCTCGCCATGGGAATTTGGTTGTAACCTGAATAAGCATCCATGAACGATAACAATTTGTAACCGGCCGAGTTGTCGACCAGTCTATCGATATTAGGTAAAGGATATGCATCTTTGGGGCATGCCCGGTTAACATCAGTATAATCAACACACATTCTCCATTTTCCATTAGATTTTTTGACTAGTACAACGTTTGAGAGCCAAGTTGAATACTTGGCCTCGGAAATAAAATTTGCCTCTAGGAGGTCTTTTACAGCTTTCTCGGTAGCCTCCGCTTTTTCGGGAGACTGCCGACGCCTACGTTGAACTACTGCTTTTGCGGTCGGATTGATGGAGAGCGTGTGGCAGGCGACCTCAGGGTCGAGTCCGGGCATCTCTGCTGCGCTCCAGGCGAACAAGTCGGCGTTGTTCCTCAGGCAAGCTATGAGCTGCTTCCTCGGTGTATCCGGGATGTTCTTGCCGATCTTCACAGCCTTGTCGGGGTTGTCACCCAGAGGAATGAGCTCGAAATCCCCGTCTGGAATGGGCCGGATAGGGTGAGCTGTCTTCGGCTGTGGCTCTTCGCCGCTCTTTAGCTCTTCTTCTGTGAACCGAGCGTCGAGGTCGACTGAGCTGACGTCTGTGGTCGTCTGCCGATCTTCAGGAGGGGATTTATCTTCAGCCCTTGGTTTTTTGTTGGAGCTGGAGGGTGGGGCGATTAGCTCCAGTCCCTTTACCGATGCGTCGAATATCCTCCTAGCAGCTTCGATGTCGGCATTGACAATGACTACTCGTCCCCTCTTCGTATAGAACTTCATTTTCAGATGAACGGTTGAGGGAACGGCAGTGAGTTCGGCCAAAGTGGGGCGCCCGATGATGCAGTTGTAGAGGGTCTTACAGTTTATCACCAAGAACCGTGTCTTGACTTGCCTGGAAGCTTCCCCCTCCCCGAAGGAGACGAGCAGTTCGACGTAACCCCACGGCTTTGTGGTCGTTCCGTTGAATCCTTGGAGGTCGGAACCCACGTAAGGAGTGAGATGCGAGTCGTCCAGCTGTAAGGTTTGGAAGAGGTGGGAATACATGATGTCGAACGAGCTTCCCTCGTCGACCAAGATCCGACGGACGTCGAAGTTCGCCATCCTTGCTCGCACGAGCAGCGGGATTGTGGCGTTCGGGGCTCCGCCGGGCAGTTCCTCCAGGTAGAAAGTGATCGGTTCTGACCTCCCTTTAAACCTCCTGAGGGTTGGGGCCAGGTCCGTGGTGGCGCTGATCAACTCGTCGAACTTCCTTTTCACTGAGCCGATTGTGAGGGAGCCAGGGTCCCCGCCGTTGGATATCAGCATTGCTGTCGGGAACCCTTCCCAGACGCTGAGGGCAGATGTCACTCCGACCGAGGGTATGAAGTCTTCTGGTCGGGTGACAGATAACGCCACCTGTAACGCCCCGAATTTAATTAATTAGTTAATTAAATTATGGAAGGAATTATTTATTGGATTTAGCTGAAATTGGATTATTATGCTGATCGAAGATATTAAGTTTAAGTCGGATTTATTTAGTCGGTTTAATTGGAGGATAATAGTAAGAATAATATGATTTATTTATTGGACTAATTGATTTAAGTGAATTGGGTTGGATTAGTGTGTGGTAAATAGCAACGAGGAAGTGTGAATGATTGGCCCAATAAGAGTTATAGGAGTTATTTGGATTATTTGGAAAATAAAGAAAAAGAAAAGAAATAGGTTTTTGTTGTACTGTACGAAGAAAATAAGGGTTTGGAGGAGAGGTGAAGAAGAGAGCCATGGCGGAAGAGAAAAGCCAGGGGAAGTCCAATTTTCGCAGCAAGTTTCTGTGGTGAGACACCTTAGCAAAACAAACGTTTCTCCCGATCCAACCGTTGGATCATCGTGGTTCTTGGACACAGCGTTCCAGACTCGTAGAGGTAACTTCTAACCGGAGCGATTTTCGTTTTGATGATTTTAAGTCCGTCTGACAAAACGATTTCCGAACAGGTTTTTGGTGCGTCTCTGCACGTTGTTAGAAAAGATTTTCGGAGAAAAGTTGGAAGCGGCGACATAAGCTATGGCAACCGGGAGAGTAAAGGAATCTCCAATCCAAAGGTAAGGTGGGGTTCTTACTCTATAACCGGGGTTATGATGAACACGTATGTGGGATGGGGTTTATGAATTTGCCTCAGTGTCGGTGTTTGATTATGTGGTTGATTTTGAGTCCTTGGTTGTTATTCATAATTGGTTGCTCCGTGTTGATTTGGGGATGATTTGTAGGTTGCTGTTGTATTGTGTTTTAGTGGTGGAAAATTATTATGTTGCTGTTATAAATGTTGTGTTCTTGAATTAAGTTGTAGAAATTCAATCAAATGAATTGGTAGTAATGCTTATTATTAGAAATAGTTGGCATGTGGTATAAGTTGCAGAAAGTGGAAAATAACACGAAGGAGCAGTGGAAGAAGTATAAAGTAGCAGGCTGAATCGGTAGCCTAATTATAATGCGATAAAAGTAACTGTAGCAATAATGATGGCTTATATAGCGGTAATTCAAGTAACGGAGTTGTTGATAATTAACAAATAATAATAATTAAGTTGTTGGTGCCTTAGTGGTAGATGTTGATAGAGAATATTAAGTTGATAGCTGCAGAGTTGTTACAACCTTGGTAGGAATAATTTGGTAGTAGTATAAGGACCGATGATGTAAGTTGGTGGACAATTAAGTATAAGTTGTTGAGTAGAATGTAGTATATGTTGCTATTAAGTAGTATAAATAAGACTTATAATAATAGTCGGTATGAGTAAGCGTTGTGTCGAGTTGTTGTTGTTATGTTGTTTCTAGTATGTTATTATTGAACATGATATAGTTGAATATGTTGTTAGTAAGTTGTTGGGAATATGTTGTCGTTGTTGAACAAGTTGTTATTACTATGTTGAAATGTTGTTGTTATACGTTGCTGTTGAATTGTCGTTGATTACGTTGATGATGTTGTAGGCCTATGGCCAATGTTGAATAAGTTGAAAATTAATTATGTTGTTCAGCGTTGTTATTGTCCCGACTTGTGGGCATGTTTAAGTTGTAGGTCGTATGACCAATGTTGGATTAAGTTGATGCATCTGTTGCATGTTCAAGTTGTTGTTTACGTTGTTGTTGTCGTTGTTGTTGTTGTTTCGTTGTTGTTGTTATGACATTGTGGTTGTTGTCGCATGCATACATTTGCATTGTTTACGTTGGCCTAGATGGCACCTGATTACGTTGGCCTAGATGGCACCTGATTACGTTGGCCTTGATGGCACCCTGTTTACGTTGTTGAAATGCCTCGATAACCTGGCATATGTTTACGTTGGGAGTTTTACTCCAAATGGTACCACATGCATTTGCATAGTTGAGTCACATTCGATTTGTATGTCTGAGCTGTTGTTGATGTTTAAGTTGTTACCGTTGTTGTTGTTGTCGATGTTTAAGTTGTTACCGTTGTTGTTGTTGTTGTCGATGTTTAAGTTGTTATCGTGTTGTTGTTGTTGTTGCTATCTGATAAATTGTCGTTTGATATAAGTTGATGTGGTTATAAGTTGCTTTTGTGATTAAGTTATTGTTGGTTATAAGTTATGATTGCCATTAAGTTGTTATTGCTGTTAAGTTGTCATTACTGTTAAGTTGTTGTTGTGATCAAGTCGTTGTTACTAAGTTGTTGTTATTAAGTTGTTGTTATTAAGTTGTTGTTATTAAGTTGTTGTTACTAAGTTGTTGTGATCAAGTCGTTGTTACTAAGTTGTTATTATTAAGTTGTTGTTATTAAGTTGTTGTTACTAAGTTGTTGTTGCTAGTAAGTTGTATTGATTTAAGTCGCTTACTCGTTGTTGTATAATTGCTATGTAAAGTGGTAGAATTTGTATAATCCTAATCTAATATACTGTTTATCATACACCTGTTTATATTGTATGATATCTCACGCCTTCTGTAATGATGTTACCTATTATGGGTAATTGAGCAGGTACTCAAGAATAGCTGTGGAAGCGAAGTAACTTTATGAAGTCTTTAGTTGCTGTTAGTCGATTGGTGTCTTGCTCTGATACGTAGCACTCGGGATGGGATTATGATTGTTTATGTCGGTCATGTTGTTGTTATTATAAGACGATGAATAGTTGTTATTATTGGTTGTTGAAATTGTTTCTAATTGTTGTTATTACAATAATTCTTGAATAATTATAAATTGAAGTTTCGATTTTAGTTGGATAAAGTTTATATGATTTATAAGTTGTGAACGCCGAATGCTATGTATCATAATAAAAGCAAATATAGGTTGGTTGTTTGTTGGAATAAGTTGAGAATGTAATGCCTCATGTTTAATGTTTGAAATTTCCGCATTCTGATTTAAATATAACGTTGGGTAGATTTGGGGTGTTACATTAGTGGTATCAGAGCAGGTCGGTCTGTCCGGCCAGTGTGTATAATGTTATTTATCCCTTGGTACGCAACAAGTGTGTACAACACTGTCGGTACTTGTTTGTTTTCTAGTCGTTTGTTTGTAGGAGTGGGCTTGAAGCCAAGTGGGGGAGAAGCTAGCGCTTCTCTTGGATGTTTCAAGTGTGAACAGTTGGTTCGGTGTAATAGGAATTGCATAAGTGCGAGTATTGGCGAGATGGCATGATTTTTCCAATTTTGAAGGAAACACGGATTTAAGATTTTAATGTCGCGGTAGAGTTGATGTATCCTTGAGATGGAATAACTGTGACTTGTCGTTGGACGAGAGGTTGGATTAATTAGAAGATACTCTTGGGAGTTAACCGTTCGAAATCAAACCAAGCGAAGTTAGGAATTGTTTGGATGAGTCGATGCGGATTTTTATGCCGGTAAGGATGGTTGGGAATTTTTGGAAGCAAGGGAGAAAGGTAGAACCCATGTTTATCACTTCCAATCTGTATTTTCGTATTTATGGAACAACCTTCACTAATCAGGTGATAACTTTTCGCTCGTAACTCCGATGGAGACGATTCTGGACTTTTCGGAAAGCTTGCGAAATTCCCTACAGTTTTCATATAAACTTCGTCTGCTACATGTTTTCGACGAGGGAGAAAGATGCGTTTGAAGTTTTGGGTCTGATGCTGAATTTAGTACAGACTGGTATACGGGATTCCTTGACCAGCCATGTTATACAAGTGATAAAGTGCGCTATTATAGTTTAGTAATGATGGGTTATACTTCATCATGATTGTCGGCTAACTATTGACAAATTGAGGAACTGATCACCCTTAATCTCTTGTTAATAGTAGACGGAATTGTATTGGATGTTATGTACTTATCTTACTATCTTAATGGTGTGTAAAGTGATGGATGTGAATGAAACTTGGTTGAAGCTTGTGAATCATATAAGTTGGCAGGAACTTTAATGAGGACAGGGAACTAAGGTTGGATGATCAGAGTTGCGCAGCTGAAGCGTGAGGTGTCAGGATGATTGTGTCGGATAGATTTTCGAGGACGAAAATATTCTAAGTGGGGGAGAGTTGTAACACCCCGAATTTAATTAATTAGTTAATTAAATTATGGAAGGAATTATTTATTGGATTTAGCTGAAATTGGATTATTATGCTGATCGAAGATATTAAGTTTAAGTCGGATTTATTTAGTCGGTTTAATTGGAGGATAATAGTAAGAATAATATGATTTATTTATTGGACTAATTGATTTAAGTGAATTGGGTTGGATTAGTGTGTGGTAAATAGCAACGAGGAAGTGTGAATGATTGGCCCAATAAGAGTTATAGGAGTTATTTGGATTATTTGGAAAATAAAGAAAAAGAAAAGAAATAGGTTTTTGTTGTACTGTACGAAGAAAATAAGGGTTTGGAGGAGAGGTGAAGAAGAGAGCCATGGCGGAAGAGAAAAGCCAGGGGAAGTCCAATTTTCGCAGCAAGTTTCTGTGGTGAGACACCTTAGCAAAACAAACGTTTCTCCCGATCCAACCGTTGGATCATCGTGGTTCTTGGACACAGCGTTCCAGACTCGTAGAGGTAACTTCTAACCGGAGCGATTTTCGTTTTGATGATTTTAAGTCCGTCTGACAAAACGATTTCCGAACAGGTTTTTGGTGCGTCTCTGCACGTTGTTAGAAAAGATTTTCGGAGAAAAGTTGGAAGCGGCGACATAAGCTATGGCAACCGGGAGAGTAAAGGAATCTCCAATCCAAAGGTAAGGTGGGGTTCTTACTCTATAACCGGGGTTATGATGAACACGTATGTGGGATGGGGTTTATGAATTTGCCTCAGTGTCGGTGTTTGATTATGTGGTTGATTTTGAGTCCTTGGTTGTTATTCATAATTGGTTGCTCCGTGTTGATTTGGGGATGATTTGTAGGTTGCTGTTGTATTGTGTTTTAGTGGTGGAAAATTATTATGTTGCTGTTATAAATGTTGTGTTCTTGAATTAAGTTGTAGAAATTCAATCAAATGAATTGGTAGTAATGCTTATTATTAGAAATAGTTGGCATGTGGTATAAGTTGCAGAAAGTGGAAAATAACACGAAGGAGCAGTGGAAGAAGTATAAAGTAGCAGGCTGAATCGGTAGCCTAATTATAATGCGATAAAAGTAACTGTAGCAATAATGATGGCTTATATAGCGGTAATTCAAGTAACGGAGTTGTTGATAATTAACAAATAATAATAATTAAGTTGTTGGTGCCTTAGTGGTAGATGTTGATAGAGAATATTAAGTTGATAGCTGCAGAGTTGTTACAACCTTGGTAGGAATAATTTGGTAGTAGTATAAGGACCGATGATGTAAGTTGGTGGACAATTAAGTATAAGTTGTTGAGTAGAATGTAGTATATGTTGCTATTAAGTAGTATAAATAAGACTTATAATAATAGTCGGTATGAGTAAGCGTTGTGTCGAGTTGTTGTTGTTATGTTGTTTCTAGTATGTTATTATTGAACATGATATAGTTGAATATGTTGTTAGTAAGTTGTTGGGAATATGTTGTCGTTGTTGAACAAGTTGTTATTACTATGTTGAAATGTTGTTGTTATACGTTGTTGTTGAATTGTCGTTGATTACGTTGATGATGTTGTAGGCCTATGGCCAATGTTGAATAAGTTGAAAATTAATTATGTTGTTCAGCGTTGTTATTGTCCCGACTTGTGGGCATGTTTAAGTTGTAGGTCGTATGACCAATGTTGGATTAAGTTGATGCATCTGTTGCATGTTCAAGTTGTTGTTTACGTTGTTGTTGTCGTTGTTGTTGTTGTTTCGTTGTTGTTGTTATGACATTGTGGTTGTTGTCGCATGCATACATTTGCATTGTTTACGTTGGCCTAGATGGCACCTGATTACGTTGGCCTAGATGGCACCTGATTACGTTGGCCTTGATGGCACCCTGTTTACGTTGTTGAAATGCCTCGATAACCTGGCATATGTTTACGTTGGGAGTTTTACTCCAAATGGTACCACATGCATTTGCATAGTTGAGTCACATTCGATTTGTATGTCTGAGCTGTTGTTGATGTTTAAGTTGTTACCGTTGTTGTTGTTGTCGATGTTTAAGTTGTTACCGTTGTTGTTGTTGTTGTCGATGTTTAAGTTGTTATCGTGTTGTTGTTGTTGTTGCTATCTGATAAATTGTCGTTTGATATAAGTTGATGTGGTTATAAGTTGCTTTTGTGATTAAGTTATTGTTGGTTATAAGTTATGATTGCCATTAAGTTGTTATTGCTGTTAAGTTGTCATTACTGTTAAGTTGTTGTTGTGATCAAGTCGTTGTTACTAAGTTGTTGTTATTAAGTTGTTGTTATTAAGTTGTTGTTATTAAGTTGTTGTTACTAAGTTGTTGTGATCAAGTCGTTGTTACTAAGTTGTTATTATTAAGTTGTTGTTATTAAGTTGTTGTTACTAAGTTGTTGTTGCTAGTAAGTTGTATTGATTTAAGTCGCTTACTCGTTGTTGTATAATTGCTATGTAAAGTGGTAGAATTTGTATAATCCTAATCTAATATACTGTTTATCATACACCTGTTTATATTGTATGATATCTCACGCCTTCTGTAATGATGTTACCTATTATGGGTAATTGAGCAGGTACTCAAGAATAGCTGTGGAAGCGAAGTAACTTTATGAAGTCTTTAGTTGCTGTTAGTCGATTGGTGTCTTGCTCTGATACGTAGCACTCGGGATGGGATTATGATTGTTTATGTCGGTCATGTTGTTGTTATTATAAGACGATGAATAGTTGTTATTATTGGTTGTTGAAATTGTTTCTAATTGTTGTTATTACAATAATTCTTGAATAATTATAAATTGAAGTTTCGATTTTAGTTGGATAAAGTTTATATGATTTATAAGTTGTGAACGCCGAATGCTATGTATCATAATAAAAGCAAATATAGGTTGGTTGTTTGTTGGAATAAGTTGAGAATGTAATGCCTCATGTTTAATGTTTGAAATTTCCGCATTCTGATTTAAATATAACGTTGGGTAGATTTGGGGTGTTACATTAGTGGTATCAGAGCAGGTCGGTCTGTCCGGCCAGTGTGTATAATGTTATTTATCCCTTGGTACGCAACAAGTGTGTACAACACTGTCGGTACTTGTTTGTTTTCTAGTCGTTTGTTTGTAGGAGTGGGCTTGAAGCCAAGTGGGGGAGAAGCTAGCGCTTCTCTTGGATGTTTCAAGTGTGAACAGTTGGTTCGGTGTAATAGGAATTGCATAAGTGCGAGTATTGGCGAGATGGCATGATTTTTCCAATTTTGAAGGAAACACGGATTTAAGATTTTAATGTCGCGGTAGAGTTGATGTATCCTTGAGATGGAATAACTGTGACTTGTCGTTGGACGAGAGGTTGGATTAATTAGAAGATACTCTTGGGAGTTAACCGTTCGAAATCAAACCAAGCGAAGTTAGGAATTGTTTGGATGAGTCGATGCGGATTTTTATGCCGGTAAGGATGGTTGGGAATTTTTGGAAGCAAGGGAGAAAGGTAGAACCCATGTTTATCACTTCCAATCTGTATTTTCGTATTTATGGAACAACCTTCACTAATCAGGTGATAACTTTTCGCTCGTAACTCCGATGGAGACGATTCTGGACTTTTCGGAAAGCTTGCGAAATTCCCTACAGTTTTCATATAAACTTCGTCTGCTACATGTTTTCGACGAGGGAGAAAGATGCGTTTGAAGTTTTGGGTCTGATGCTGAATTTAGTACAGACTGGTATACGGGATTCCTTGACCAGCCATGTTATACAAGTGATAAAGTGCGCTATTATAGTTTAGTAATGATGGGTTATACTTCATCATGATTGTCGGCTAACTATTGACAAATTGAGGAACTGATCACCCTTAATCTCTTGTTAATAGTAGACGGAATTGTATTGGATGTTATGTACTTATCTTACTATCTTAATGGTGTGTAAAGTGATGGATGTGAATGAAACTTGGTTGAAGCTTGTGAATCATATAAGTTGGCAGGAACTTTAATGAGGACAGGGAACTAAGGTTGGATGATCAGAGTTGCGCAGCTGAAGCGTGAGGTGTCAGGATGATTGTGTCGGATAGATTTTCGAGGACGAAAATATTCTAAGTGGGGGAGAGTTGTAACACCCCGAATTTAATTAATTAGTTAATTAAATTATGGAAGGAATTATTTATTGGATTTAGCTGAAATTGGATTATTATGCTGATCGAAGATATTAAGTTTAAGTCGGATTTATTTAGTCGGTTTAATTGGAGGATAATAGTAAGAATAATATGATTTATTTATTGGACTAATTGATTTAAGTGAATTGGGTTGGATTAGTGTGTGGTAAATAGCAACGAGGAAGTGTGAATGATTGGCCCAATAAGAGTTATAGGAGTTATTTGGATTATTTGGAAAATAAAGAAAAAGAAAAGAAATAGGTTTTTGTTGTACTGTACGAAGAAAATAAGGGTTTGGAGGAGAGGTGAAGAAGAGAGCCATGGCGGAAGAGAAAAGCCAGGGGAAGTCCAATTTTCGCAGCAAGTTTCTGTGGTGAGACACCTTAGCAAAACAAACGTTTCTCCCGATCCAACCGTTGGATCATCGTGGTTCTTGGACACAGCGTTCCAGACTCGTAGAGGTAACTTCTAACCGGAGCGATTTTCGTTTTGATGATTTTAAGTCCGTCTGACAAAACGATTTCCGAACAGGTTTTTGGTGCGTCTCTGCACGTTGTTAGAAAAGATTTTCGGAGAAAAGTTGGAAGCGGCGACATAAGCTATGGCAACCGGGAGAGTAAAGGAATCTCCAATCCAAAGGTAAGGTGGGGTTCTTACTCTATAACCGGGGTTATGATGAACACGTATGTGGGATGGGGTTTATGAATTTGCCTCAGTGTCGGTGTTTGATTATGTGGTTGATTTTGAGTCCTTGGTTGTTATTCATAATTGGTTGCTCCGTGTTGATTTGGGGATGATTTGTAGGTTGCTGTTGTATTGTGTTTTAGTGGTGGAAAATTATTATGTTGCTGTTATAAATGTTGTGTTCTTGAATTAAGTTGTAGAAATTCAATCAAATGAATTGGTAGTAATGCTTATTATTAGAAATAGTTGGCATGTGGTATAAGTTGCAGAAAGTGGAAAATAACACGAAGGAGCAGTGGAAGAAGTATAAAGTAGCAGGCTGAATCGGTAGCCTAATTATAATGCGATAAAAGTAACTGTAGCAATAATGATGGCTTATATAGCGGTAATTCAAGTAACGGAGTTGTTGATAATTAACAAATAATAATAATTAAGTTGTTGGTGCCTTAGTGGTAGATGTTGATAGAGAATATTAAGTTGATAGCTGCAGAGTTGTTACAACCTTGGTAGGAATAATTTGGTAGTAGTATAAGGACCGATGATGTAAGTTGGTGGACAATTAAGTATAAGTTGTTGAGTAGAATGTAGTATATGTTGCTATTAAGTAGTATAAATAAGACTTATAATAATAGTCGGTATGAGTAAGCGTTGTGTCGAGTTGTTGTTGTTATGTTGTTTCTAGTATGTTATTATTGAACATGATATAGTTGAATATGTTGTTAGTAAGTTGTTGGGAATATGTTGTCGTTGTTGAACAAGTTGTTATTACTATGTTGAAATGTTGTTGTTATACGTTGCTGTTGAATTGTCGTTGATTACGTTGATGATGTTGTAGGCCTATGGCCAATGTTGAATAAGTTGAAAATTAATTATGTTGTTCAGCGTTGTTATTGTCCCGACTTGTGGGCATGTTTAAGTTGTAGGTCGTATGACCAATGTTGGATTAAGTTGATGCATCTGTTGCATGTTCAAGTTGTTGTTTACGTTGTTGTTGTCGTTGTTGTTGTTGTTTCGTTGTTGTTGTTATGACATTGTGGTTGTTGTCGCATGCATACATTTGCATTGTTTACGTTGGCCTAGATGGCACCTGATTACGTTGGCCTAGATGGCACCTGATTACGTTGGCCTTGATGGCACCCTGTTTACGTTGTTGAAATGCCTCGATAACCTGGCATATGTTTACGTTGGGAGTTTTACTCCAAATGGTACCACATGCATTTGCATAGTTGAGTCACATTCGATTTGTATGTCTGAGCTGTTGTTGATGTTTAAGTTGTTACCGTTGTTGTTGTTGTCGATGTTTAAGTTGTTACCGTTGTTGTTGTTGTTGTCGATGTTTAAGTTGTTATCGTGTTGTTGTTGTTGTTGCTATCTGATAAATTGTCGTTTGATATAAGTTGATGTGGTTATAAGTTGCTTTTGTGATTAAGTTATTGTTGGTTATAAGTTATGATTGCCATTAAGTTGTTATTGCTGTTAAGTTGTCATTACTGTTAAGTTGTTGTTGTGATCAAGTCGTTGTTACTAAGTTGTTGTTATTAAGTTGTTGTTATTAAGTTGTTGTTATTAAGTTGTTGTTACTAAGTTGTTGTGATCAAGTCGTTGTTACTAAGTTGTTATTATTAAGTTGTTGTTATTAAGTTGTTGTTACTAAGTTGTTGTTGCTAGTAAGTTGTATTGATTTAAGTCGCTTACTCGTTGTTGTATAATTGCTATGTAAAGTGGTAGAATTTGTATAATCCTAATCTAATATACTGTTTATCATACACCTGTTTATATTGTATGATATCTCACGCCTTCTGTAATGATGTTACCTATTATGGATAATTGAGCAGGTACTCAAGAATAGCTGTGGAAGCGAAGTAACTTTATGAAGTCTTTAGTTGCTGTTAGTCGATTGGTGTCTTGCTCTGATACGTAGCACTCGGAATGGGATTATGATTGTTTATGTCGGTCATGTTGTTGTTATTATAAGACGATGAATAGTTGTTATTATTGGTTGTTGAAATTGTTTCTAATTGTTGTTATTACAATAATTCTTGAATAATTATAAATTGAAGTTTCGATTTTAGTTGGATAAAGTTTATATGATTTATAAGTTGTGAACGCCGAATGCTATGTATCATAATAAAAGCAAATATAGGTTGGTTGTTTGTTGGAATAAGTTGAGAATGTAATGCCTCATGTTTAATGTTTGAAATTTCCGCATTCTGATTTAAATATAACGTTGGGTAGATTTGGGGTGTTACACCACCTGCAGCGGCCTGGCATTCGGGGAGTTGCCCTTGTCGGAGCTCCGACGGTCATTCCTTCTGGGAGGGTCTCCTCTCTTTGTGTACTTAGAAAGGTGACCCTCTTTGATCAGTGTCTCGATGGCGTCCTTCAGGTGTATGCACTCATCCGTCAGGTGCCCGTGGCTCTTGTGATACTTGCAGTATTTGGACTTGTCGGTCCCCGGCCGGGAGGGATTCGGCTTCGGGGGCCTGATGTTGGAGTTTCTGAATTCGGCGTTTATGCACTCGGCCAGGATCTTCTCCCGTGAAACTTTCAAGGGGGTATAGTCGTTGAAGCGCCCTGCTGGCCCTCTGCGCTCCTTTGTGTCGCGGGACCTGTCGTCCCTCTTTCTCTCGTTTGCTCGGGGCGCGGCGGACGGGTCTTGGCTCGAGCTCCGAGTAACGCCATTTCCCCTTGATGCTTTGACTGCGGCCGCTTCGCCCTCCTCGAAGGAGATGAAAGCCTGCGCCCTTTTCAAGATGGCGTTCATAGATCGCATTTTTTCGATCTTTATCGCTTTCCTGAATTCGCTGCCGGGGAGGAGCCCTCGCTCGAGGAGATACCTTTTCATGTAGTCGGTCGTCTCCACTTGGACGGCCTCCTTGTTGAATCTGTCGAGGTAGTCTCGGAGAGGCTCGTTGGTCCCTTGGACCACAGCTTCGAGGTTTGCCTCTGATTTCGGTTGACGGCGGGAAGCAGTGAAGTGACTCAGAAAGAGTTCCTTGAGCTCGGCCCAAGACGTGATGGAGTTAGGAGGGAGATTCCTGTACCAGGTCATTGCCCCCTTCCGGAGCGTGGTCGGGAAGATCCGGCATTTGATGGAGCCGTGGACGACGTGATACTCCATGACGGCCTCCAGGTTTCTGATGTGATCGTCGGGATCTGTAGTCCCGTCGTACGCATCCAAAGTCGGGGGTTTTTCCATTCCTCGGGGAAGGCGGGCCCTTCTAATGCTTTCGGACAAGGGGCTGCGGAATTCCTCCTCGTCGCTGGCACTCGGAGAGATCGAGCGTGTGTTGCGTCGGGCGGGTTCCTCCTTGCGAGGTTTCCTCCCTTTCCTGGCGAGCCTTCTTTCCTCTCTGTCGGGAGAAGGGCTCTCCTCGTCTGCGGGCTCAGGCCTCCAATTTTTCCTGCTCTTTCGCAGAGGGGAGCGCGAGTAGGACCTCTGGCGGCGGGATCTTTTCGGTGGAGATCGAGAGGAGGACGGTGAGCGTCGGCGAGTCCTCCTAGGCGGGGAGCGCGAAGAGGAGGAACGCGATCGACGGTGCCTCCGTGGGGGAGAGCGGTGACGATGCCTCTTCTCCAGTTTCTCAATCCGTTCGCCCTGGAGTCGGATGAGGCGGTTGGTCCGCTGCAGCTCTTTGAGGATGACGAGGGCTGAGGGGTCGGTTTCCCCACGGGCATCTGTAGCATCCCGAGTTTGCCGATGGTGAGTTCTCGGTCTCTCACGGGAACGGGTGGAGGAGGAGGCAGTCTGCCCGTCCCTGTGGTCAGTCTCGTGTTGGACGCGAGTCAGCGGTTGTTCAGGCTGGGTTTGGATCAACTCGGCGTTCCGATCGTTCCGAGCTGTGTCCTCTCCGTTGTTCTGAGGCTGGAGCTGCTCGGCCTCATCATTCTGAGCCTGCTCGACGTGTTGAGGTGGTGGTCTTCTGACGGATTGGGGGGTCTCATGACCTGTCCTCCCATTCCTTTCAGCAGAGTGTCGTCGACCTCCCCGTCGATGCAGAGCTTGGCTGGATTCCTCGATCATGTCCGTAAGACGGAAAGGATCGGGGGTCGGGACGAGGACAGTGTTGTTGTTGTTACCGGCCATGACGATCGAAGGATGGATTAGCTTTGATCTTCGTTTCTTTAAAGATGGGGAAGCTTGATTCCCACAGACGGCGCCACTGATCGTACCTGATCAGAAGAATCGTCAAGGCCTGCTCGGATGCTGGTCTTCGTAAAGTGAGAAGGGGGTGTACCTGCAAGGTACTCCGATGCCAAAGTGAGTAGATGAGCAAAGGAGAGCAAGTACTAGCTAAGGTTAGAAGAGAATTGAATACCTGACCCTCTAGTCAAAGAGGGTATATATAGCCCCCAGCGCTGGGCCATGATCTCGCTATTGGGTTGGATTCCCAAGCCCAACTAGGAGACTGCCAGGTTTCCTGAGCGGAAATATCGGAGGTGCGTGTACGCCCTCTGTCCTGGTTAACCGCTCCGAAGTCCAAGGGAAGACGCGGTCTTTTAGGAGCCACGTGGGATCCGAGTTGTTCGGAGGGTTGGATATGAAGGAGCCCCGCGCGGAGCAGGGTCCTCGGCAAGGATGACGTCCCGGGGGAGAGTTAACGCCGAGCAAGGTCGTCCGCTCCGGGTAGGGTGTTAGTGCCGAGCAAGGCGTGTCGGGGAGGCAATGAACTATTCATGGGCCATGGGCCTCTGAGGCTTATTGGGCCGAAAGCGGTGTTGGGCCTAGCCTTGGCCCAGTCCAGAACAGTGCCTAAAAATATTAAATGACTATTATATCCTTCCCTTAGACTACCTGCCCTCTTTATGGCAAGGGACAGTCTTATGGCGAACGATAATTTCTCGATGACCCTTAGCATCCAATTGAAAGACTTCCTGCTCTCTCATGGTATGGATAGACCCTTTCACCCTGAAAAGCTAAAAGAACAAATCTCAAAACTTAGGGTAGTCGCTACTAATTGCTTGCTCTAATTTCAAAACTCTTTCCCACTTTTTTTTTTTCAAATCAAATTCAAAAAGACTACGCTTATTTACAAGCTAAAGTTCTTCTTCAAAAATCTTTTCTAAACACACACGACACTTCAAACAATTCAAAAGTGAGCTAAGCAATTAAGAGCCCGTGGAAAACCATGGATGCAAAGGGTGCCTTACACCTTCCCTTTGTATAAATTACCCCTCGAACTCAAAATTTCTTTTAAAAGGTTTTTCCTGTTCTTTTAACCTTTCTTTAAATTGGATAAAATAAAAGTCGGTGGCGACTCTTGCTTAACCGCAACATTTCTTTAAAGTCAGTTCACCGTATTACAGACATGCTATATTAGGACATGTCAACCCTAGAGCTCTAAAGAGCCTCTCTCAATTGTGTAATATCCATTTAAGCAATAAAAATGTCACTGATTTTGTAATTCATGTAGTGTTGGTAGATCTAACTAGTTATTTGTCCTGTTGTCTAATACCAATTAAACACATTTGATTGAGATAGTTAGTTCACACTGATCTATGAGGAGCCTCACTATCACCCTCAAGTGGTGGTTACAGCTACTATATTGCATTTGTGGATGTATTTCCCAAGTACACTTGAATATATTTGCTCAAGTAGAAAAGTGGTTCGATCTTTGCCTTCAACTTGTTTCAAAGTTATGTTTAGACACAATTGCAAGCCAAGATCAAGGCCATTCAGTATGATTTTGGAGGAAAATTCATATCATTCACTAAAATACTTTAGGAACAAGGTATCATGCATAGGTTAGCATGTCCTCATACCAAATGGAACAGTTGACAGGAAGCATAGATAGATAGTTGAAATGGGACTCACTCTTCTTGATCATGCTTCATTAACTCACCCTTTGTGATCACTATTTCACTACTGCAATTTACTAGCTCAACATGCTACATACAAGTGGTCTCCATGATTATGTATCTCCTTTCTAAGTTTTTCACAACAAGCAACTAGATTATCAATCATTGAAAATCTTTGGGTGTGCATGCTTTCCACACTTGAGGCCGTAAAATAAGCATAATCAGAAATTCATGAGCACTAGGTGTGTCTATTTAGGGGTCTCTCCTAAATACAATTGCCACAAATGTATGAATATGAAGGGAATAATATTTATCTCCAAAGATGTGGTGTTCAATAAAAATGACTTTCCATTCAAGAACGACCTCCAAATTGGCGATCATTCTGGATCAACCTTACAACTTCATCAGGTTTAGTTTCCTAAAGTTCTTCTCTAAACCATATATGTATCTAACACAAGTATTCATACTTTATGCCCTCATACTTGACTTAATATCTCTGCATCACATACAACATGACCTAGTACCGAACAACATCACTCTTACACATGACATAGAACCAAACACTTTAACACATACACCCTCATCAACAAGTAATCCTTCCCGTGTATTTGAACCTGACATGTCATCATTAAATTCTACCTTACCACATGATAATGAAGTCATCAGTTCATTCTCCATCATGTTGTCCATTGACCTATATCACAAGTTACCTTAATATAAAGTCCACTAAGTCAAATATACCTTATTAATTCATGTCAGGGTCAACAAATTCCTTGTCCCCTTCATTTCATAGTCAAGCCACTTAAGCACCTCTTGTGCGAAATGAATATCCAATGTTCACACGTGCCAAAATAAGAAAGTCTAAACCTAAGATTTTACACGCTCCCATTGAACCAAACACAATTAATCAAGCATTTTCTCAATCTCATTAGTTTGAAACCATGAAGGTTGAATACGATTCACTTATGAACAATGGCACATGGAATCTCACCTCTCTTCCTCCAAATCGAAAAAACAATTGGGTGCAAGTGGATTCTTGTAACACCCTGGATTTCCGCTTACCCCGCAGGGCTTCCGGCCTACCAAGCATGTCACCAGCTTAATCAATAATCCCCCCTAGGTCCGCTTATCGGCTGCCCAGGAAATATTGTTTTTGCCTCCCGCAGGAATCGAACCACGTACCTAGGGGTTAAGTACATATTTATAGCAATTCCTGCTACCAATTGACCATATGCTCAATTGGTAGCAGGAATTGCTATGAATACGTACTTAACCCCTAGGTACGTGGTTCGATTCCTGCGGGAGGCAAAAACAATATTTTCTGGGCAGCCGATAAGCGGACCTAGGGGGGATTATTGATTAAGCTGGTGACATGCTCGGTTGGCCGACACGGTTGATGCGTGCAGCGGATATCGGGGTGTTACAATTCTCAAGGTCAAAGAAAATCTATATGATAGTGTAAACAAGTATAAGGCAAGTTCAGGGTTGCCCAACGTAATGTGAGGCCTAAGGCGACTATTAAAATGAAGTTTTTTTGTTCATCCATTATAATTAAATATTTGATTTTTAAAAGAAGTTCTAAGATTTTTTTACGACTAAATTTTTTGATATCTACTATGAAACTAATGTTAATTTTGGTAGTTAAATTCATTTTTTTTATCAAGGTTTAATTATCTTTCAAAATATAAAATTGAATACGAAATCCTCTTTATACGGTGAGTATTGTTGTCAACTCTCACATATTATATTGATTAAACAAAAACCTTTGTATTTTTTAAAGCTTTTATATAAGTAAGAGTAAGACAAGTAAAAATGAATTTTTACAAAATTAAAAATAAAAATGATTTAAATAATAAAATTTATAATTATCAATAATTATTTAAATTAAAATTATAAGAAATATAATTTTTGTTTATACCATATTTTAATTATTATATAAGGTAAGGATTACAAAATATATTAAATTTAAAATTAAATATGAAATTGCTATTATGATTATATCAATAAAAAAATTTAGGGTTAATAGTAATTCACCCCCTGTAATGTTAGCGAATTTTGCTTTTCCCTCCTCCCTACCTTCTGGCAACGATTTTTTCAAAAAAAACCGTTGCCAAAACCTGCCTTTAGCAACGGTGGGGGGTAAACCAAAACACGCTCATATTACAGGGGGTGAATTACTATTAACCCAAAAATTTATTCAATAATAATTTATCTATTCAAATTATTCTAGAGAAATAATTTATTCCTCATTAAAAAATGAAACAATGTTTCAAAAAAAAAATTCAAAAAGCCATTAGTTCCTAATAAAACTTCCTCTTTTGTAGGCCTACCAAATTTGAACACAGGACTTTCTAAATAAAAAATCATTTCTTTACCAACTGAGCTAAGCAACCATCTATACACAATTTTTGTTTTCAGACAAATTTACTGAATTTTAATTTTTGAGGCCTAAAATATCTTTAAAAAAATTCTTTTTTAAGGCC
Organism: Vicia villosa; assembly: GCF_029867415.1. Classification (NCBI taxonomy): domain Eukaryota; kingdom Viridiplantae; phylum Streptophyta; class Magnoliopsida; order Fabales; family Fabaceae; genus Vicia; species Vicia villosa. The sequence goes on along the minus strand of NC_081180.1, from coordinate 234,755,394 downwards.
AAAGGCGAGGACCTAGTCCGCCTTACCCTTGGGCCGGTCCAAGGCAAGTTTAGTTGCTAGAGGATTTCATTAACAACCTGAGTTTGACTTTCATGAGACATTTTCACTAGTTGTTAAGTCTACATCAATTTGAGTTATTTTGATTCTAGCTCTTACTAACAAGTGGGAAATCCAACAAGTTGACATCAACAATGAGTTCCTCAATGGAGATTTGCAAGAGGAGGTATACATGCAACAACCTCCTAGCTTCGTGGACTCAAATTCTAATATAGTTTGCAAGCTAAGAAAAGAAGTTTATGGGCTCAATCAAGCTCCACGTGCATGGTATGGAAAAACTGCATCAGGAACTAATTCACTTTGGATTTGAGTCTTGCAAACGTGACCATTCTCTTTTTTTCTATAATCATCGTAATGTTACCTTGTATGCTATTCTATGTGGACGACATTATCATGATAGGATCCTCCTCTCGACTAATACATGAGATCATCAACAAACTCCACTCCAAATTTGCACTTAAAAGTTAGGTGTTCCTCAATACTTCTAGGTATTGAAGTTCATCATCAGGACAATGGTACACTTCTCCAAGGTGAATGTGACTGATGTAAAAGGTGTGGTTACTCCTATGTTCAGTCAATGTAAATTGAGCAAACATTGCACAAATGTAATTCCAAATCCTCTCATGCATCGTTCCACAATTGGTGTCTTATAATACTTGACACTCACACAAACTGACATAACATTCTCAATTAACGAAGCTTTTCAATTCATGTTCATGCCTATCAATTCTCTGTTACTTGAGTGGCATAGCAACACATGGATTGTTACTTGCACCAGTCACACATCTTCTGATGTTTTCTCTGCATGCATATAATGACTATGATTGGGAAAGCGACCCTGATACCTCAGACTATTGTGTTTTCTTTGGTCCCAATCTTGTAGCTTGGAGCTCGAAGAAACAAATGCTTGTTGCATGATTAAGCATAAAAGCTGAAAACCGAGCTTTGGCACACACCACATCAGAGTTACTTTTCCTTGAATCTTTTATTTGTGAGCTACACATTGAGTACCTTGTGCCTACTTTGTTGTGCGATAACCTCAGTGCAGTATTACTTTCCCATAATCCGATTCTCCATGCAAGAACCAAGCACATTGAACTAGATATACATTTTGTTTGGGAAAAAATCGTGGCCAATCACTTCCATATTCAACATGTACCAGGTCATGCTCAACTAGTAGATGCACTCACTGTTAGCTACAAATTCGACGCTATACAAAAGGATGGTATTCAGGAGATAAAGGATTGGATGATAGGAAGAAATATTGACTTCGACGAGAAAACATATTTTCGACAAAGTCATTTGAAAAGAAGTTAGTCACCCTGATAGGGTTGATTGTGTTATCTGGGACTTAGAAATATATTTAAGTCATTCAAACTTGGAATTCAACGAAGTGAATTTCGAAATAGGAGGGATTTTTGGCCTTACCTATTCCTTGAGAAGGACGCGTGGAGGTTTGCAAGAGGCAAAGCGCATGCAGACGAGAACATGTCTTCTTCAGAGTAGAAAACCGCTATAGTCGAATTAGTATATATAGGGATCTTAGTAAATAGATTTTTCGTGTGTTCAACATTGTGCAAATTCTCAAAACGTACTCAAAGTATCTAGCGTATTGAGAAACGAGCCTCTCTGAGAATGTATGTTTGAAACACCATTATTTTCAATTTTAAAGCAGTTATTCACATTCAAAGTCTCTTACAGTTTTTCTTTATCTTTCTTGTCGAAAACCCTTTACTTTCCTTGTCCAACTTTATCTTTTGTCGTCCTTTACTTTCAAACACAAACCTTTACACTCATTTATTTCTTTTCTTTTAAGATTAGCTTTACATTTAGGTCTAGAAAACCTAAATACATAGAAATTGAACACATATGTCTTCAGGATCAATCTAGTCGATTATGTGAGTAACCAAAATATTTAAATTCGAAAGACTAGCGCTTATTTATCAAAATCAAGGGTAAACACTCACCAAACCACTCCCAACAACCTCGTTCACTGATTTTCGAAACAAACTTAAAGTAGTTTTGCTCAAATCACCACGATCTTGTGGGAGCATAACATAAAGAGTGCATGTGTGTGTATGGTAATGCATTATGCATCATTATGCTAAGCTATGAGCATGACCACACTAGGTGAATAACTAACTTTGAGTTTGTTATAACCAACTCAAGTGTTCATAGTTTATATGAGAGTGAAGCCTCTTGCAATGTAAACTAACACGAAAGAATATACAAAACAATCAAAGTTTGCATAGTGTTGATGAGGCGCTCTCTCTTTCTTCTTCACTAACAACAATGTATCATTTAATTATATTTTAAAGAAAATACAAAAGTTAAGACTAAGACTTTTTTGGTAAAAACGTAGTGATTAATTGATAAGTTAATTTATAGCTCACAAATCTATAAATCAAATAACAACATATAAATTAATTGATTAAGTTACTATTTGTATTTAATAAAAGTAGTGGATAAATTCAAATAATAAGTCGAGCAAACATAAATATATGTTTGGTAATGAATTTGAAACTTCATTTTCACATTCCAATGCACAATTGATATGAAAATTAGGAAGCCAAAATTTGCAGCTTAATGAAAAAATTGAGTTTTCAATCATCCAAGCTCAATTTCACACACTCCCTAAGTTAATTGTGCAATAACAACTTATAAAGACAAACAGATAGATACCTATCATTTTCAAAAGCATTTATTTTATGATAAAATGAACACATCCTTTTCCAATAGTAGTATTTTCAATAATTAATGATCCTCTTTTGCAAGAAATATAATAGATGACCAACCAATAAACAGATAGACCTCCCAATTGTCATCTGTCAAATAATAATGTTTTGGAAACATACTTTTGGACTATACGGTTCATATATTAATAAAAAGTTAATAAAATTCATGACCAAAAAACAACCTATACTCACATAGTATCTTTTTGTTTTTTCACCTGCCGTCATTAATATATACAACAAAAAACAACTAACAAATTTTTTTTAGTACCTTAACATTTTATTTTTTCTATAAATTCATTGACATTTATCATAAAAATTGACTCAGTCGATAAGAAGATAGTTTATTTAAAAGACAGATTTATTTGAAAGACCGTGAATTCAACTTTTTCCCTCTTCTGATGTGAATTTTTTTAAGTAGTTAGTAAATACTTCTATAAATATTCGTTAAACTTTAAAATATTTGTTGATCTTGATGATTTATTTAAGTTTGCTATAAATATTTATTAAATTTTGAGATCAGTTAAGATCTTGATGATTTCTCGGAGCTTAGAATCAAATGTGTCTTTCTTATATAAACTAGATATATTTATGCAAACTTCTAAGACTATTTTCTCGCATTGAAGATGATCACAATGAATAGAAAAACTCTCTACACTCAACTACAAAGACTAATTTAACTAATTTCTCGAATCAGAGAGAACTATAATAAGTAAAAAAAACTCTCGGGACGCGACTGCAAAGACTAATTCCTCGAGTCGAGGGAGATCAACTGTAGAGACTAATCTCCTGAGTAGAGACGACCACATTAAATAAAAAACTCTCTGCGCGCAACTACAAAGACTAATTTTTCGAGTCATGTATGATCATAAAAAACATAAAAGCTCTCTGCATATAACTACAAATACTAATTCTCGAGACGCAGAGGATCACAAAAAGAAAAAAACTGCGTAAAACTGGAGGAAAATCACAATAGGCAGTAAAATTCAGCCTCCAAAGATAATGTATTCATGTTACGTGCACCGAGCCGAATTCAAACTCAAAACTTCTAATTAAGTTGGAATATACCCTTAGCATCTCCCATTGAGAATCAAATGTTTTGAGAAAAATTACCTTATTTTCCCTTAATAGATACGCACGTTATGAAATAAACAAACAGTTACTACTAACTTACCACTAATAGTAACACTGATGCATTGCATGTGCCCTTTGAAATAACAAAAGACGAATCGCCGACTTCACACTCCATCCATGTGCGATGCTTCATATTCCTCTGCTGTCTTTGTTTCCTTCTCTCTTTCTCTCACATCTTCTTCCACTACACATGACTCATCTTCACCTCAAATCAACCCCTAACCTTCTTCAACAACGTTAAACATTGTCAACTCTTCCCATGGATTCCAACACCATTCTTGATTATGCTTTGTTCCAACTCACCCCAACCAGAACCAGGTTAGTTTCATCATCATGGCACAACCCATTTTGTTATTTTGACTTATTTTGTTGTTTTCTTCTTAAAAATTTGTGCTTTTTATAGAATCACTTATAGGGTTGTGTTTGTTATTTTGCAGATTTGAGCTTATAGTGTTTTATGGAGGTGTTCGTGAGAAAGTAGCTTCTGGGCTGTTTGAGCCTTTTGTTTCTCATCTCAAGTTTGTCAAAGATGAGATCTTGAAAGGTGGTTACTCGATTAGGCTCCTGCCTCCAAACAATACTGCTTTCTGGTTCTCCAAATCGACATTTGAGAGGTGATTGATTCATAGTTCTTTGGTTTTAATCAAATTTGAAGAACACTAGAATTGATTTTGTAGATGAGTTGTTTTGAGATGTTTTTATGGATTTAGTATTGTATGCAAGAGATGTGTTTTTGGATCGAATTGTTTGTGAAGGTGATTTTGTTTTTTTGACAGATTTGTGCGGTTTGTTAGCACACCTGCAGTTTTGGAGAGGTTTGTTAGCCTTGAAAAGGAAATTCAGCAGATTGAAAGTCAATTTCAAGCGAACGCGTTATCGATGTCGGTAACAATCCCGGAAGAAGGTATATGGTTAGGAGTTGCAACATAATTCATGTTTTGTTGATGTTACTGTAAGAAATGATTAGGTTTAGGTGGTAGAAGCAACTTTTTTAGAGCTTTTTTGGTTATTTATCAAAGAAGCTATCAAGGTTTTAAATAACGGCCGCGGCCGCTTTGCACTCGCGTACAGGCTTTCGCAATTTCAGTCGGCACAAGTGTTGCGACACTGATTGCGGTCATCGGGGTGTGAACTAGCTACTGTTTGTTTTTTATCATAAAACGGTGATAACAGTATCAGTATCGACACCTTTCTATGCTGGTTTGTTGTGGCCGTTTTCGCGTTAACGGGCCTTTTTTTAAGACCTTGGAAGCTATATTATGTATAGAATGTTTAAGTGAAGTTAGTTTTGCACTAAAATTCTATTGTGTATCAGGAAACTTGCCACAAACCAATGGCAACACAAGGAGGTTAAGTGATTCTACAAAGGTAATTTTTCTCGCTTAAAATACGTCGGAATTACTTAAAGATCTCTATCGATTTTATTTATTATTTCATGTTTTGTGTTTGCATCAGTTGAATGAAGTACTTGAAGGGGTTGACATTAAAGAAGAGGAAAACTCGAAGTAACTTTCTACCTTTTGAATAGTTTTTCTCGTTGAAATCTAGTGTCTACTTGTTTGGTTAGTTCATTAGAATCTGTTTCTAACACATTCGATTGTTTGTAATTATAAGGATTTCGCTGCAACGTGTGTTGGACTCTCGAATAGCACTACTCCGAAAAGAGCAAGCGATGGCGTATACACGAAGTCTTGTTGCCGGTTTTGATATCGACAACATCGATGATCTTGTATATTTTGCAAATGCATTTGGAGCATCGCGTTTAAGGTATGTACCGAAAATATACAACTTATAAGTTCTTACTTTGATGCTTACGGCGATGCTATCTAATCAGAAAATTACGTGTTTTTGTGTTAAATTTGTCTGATTCTTAAATGGTTATGTTCTTCTTGCCGATTTGCGCAAACAATACTCGTTTTTCTTCCAAAACGACAGAAAAATAATCTTGACGATTGATCCTACTTTGTAGATTGTGAAATTTCTCTTGTCTAAGGAGATTGAAGGTTCAACCAATTTTTGATGTTAGTTCTCTCATTCCTTACAAATATAAGGATAATCGAGAACACATTTGTGCGAATTTCGATAAAATATTACTCTTTTCTTACAATGATATACGACTTCATTCAAAACTCGCATCCGATATTTGTTGATTGATGGAACTTGCCTCGTTAAGATGAAACCTTTAGTTGAGTTTCGACTTCGAGACTAAATTCTAAGTCGTGATTTTCAATGTTTGTAGGGAAGCTTGCAATAATTTTAAGGAATTGTGGAAGAAAAAGCACGCGGACGATCTTTGGATTCAAGAAGTAGCTGCAATGCAGTCGAACTTACCGCCAGGACTCTCGTTTTCTGGATCATCGGGAATTATACTTGCTAATGACGTAACCGTTCATGATCAGAATAACAAGAATAATAGCTCTTCGGAAAGTATTCCTTCGAGCGACGAAAATGCATTTCTTGAAACATCAAATAAAAAAGAAGGTATTCTTCTATTCTCGAAAATGTATTTGAGCGTACAATGGTTTTTTAATCTCGATGAATGTTTTGTGCAGATGTGAATTACTCGCACGCGGCGAATGTTCATATGCCGATGCATATGCCATGGCCTTACAATGTACCGCCGTATATGTATAATCTTCAAAATCCCGGTCAGCAAATGCCATCATACCAAGGGTATCCTCCTTACCTTCAAAATAATATGCATTGGCCTTCGAACATGGGAGCGAACCAAAAACCGTTGGCGACTAAAAGAGATAAATCTCGTTATAAGAAAGGATCCGAAGAATATGAAGAACCGGAAACAGAATCCAGTGATCCTGATTCGGGGAGTGAATCTGATTCGGTTAAACAGAAAGACTCGAATGGTTCTTTGAAGGATGAGAAGAGGAAAAAACACAGAAGAAAATCGTCTGGAACGGTTGTGATACGTAATATCAACTACATTACTCCGAAAAGGAGAAATGGAAATGAGAGTGGAGGTTCTGATGATTCTTCTTTAGAAGACGACGTTGTCTTCGACGAAGAAACCATCAAACAGAAAGTCGGTGTTGCACTTGAATCACTGCAGAAGGTTCATAAAGGTGAAAAACGCAGTAGTCGAAAAAAGTCATCGGCTAAACACAATGTAACAAAATCGAGTGACGATGCTGAGGAAGATGGGAACAAAAATGGGAACTGGAATGCATTTCAGAGCCTCTTGAAGATAGATTCCGAGACCGAAGTCGACGGATCAGAACAGACGCAATCGATTGATGTCCAGGATGAACATTTTGCGTCGAGCAACTCTGAAGGAAGAATATCGTCTGCTGCTAGTTCTGCTCCAAACATGGATTTCAATGAAGTTCCGAAGAATCGCGAAGTTGGGAATGACTCCTTCATTGTGTCTCAAAGAGACGGAGGTAATGGAGGCGGGTCGAAGATGGACGGATATGTAGAAAACTTTAGTCCGATTACAAAGATCAAAGAAAATATCGGCGAAGATGTATTGTTATCACACATATCAAGAGAACCGAGAAATGAACTTGGTGATCCGTTAAATACTTTTGCTGCCGATTCATCATTACAAACCAAGGGAAGAGGATCGGAAGATTGGTTTATCGTTGATAACAATTTGGAAACTACGAGAAGCCACGATTCTTCGATTGTGCCTATAGTGTTTGATTCTCCCCACACTGAAAAACGAAGCGAAAGAAATACTATCGATGATTCCTTCATGATACACGGTGATCAGTTAGTAGATAACAATCTCTCTGATTCGCAATGGAAGACAGATATGAGTATGGTTGAAAATCTAACATCTTCCAACAAGGTAGAAAGTGACACAAAAGAAAAGACCCCGGTATCAAAGATAGAGGAGCCGAACGATCTCTGTGTAGTTCTACGACGCGATTCTTCTGGATTTGATTCTGTTGAGGCCTCGAGAACCATGGACTATGAAATCGACTTTTCTTACTCCGAACCAGATAGAAGAACTTCTGTCGATGATTCGAGCGTTAATGTGAATAACGACAATCTTCCAAGTAGTCCAAAGAAAAACAGCGCGGTTAAAAGCAAAGTCTCGCGATTACCTGCAAAGGGCAAGCCGGAAATAATTCCTAGAACCCGAAAACCATCTGTTCCAAGTAGGACTATAGTTCAAAAGAGCCAAAGAGAAAAGGTATTGTGAATTTTTGATTTTTCAGTTGCATTGTTATATTTTCTCATAACATTCATTCATCTAGCTTTTGATTAATGATTAATCATCTATGAAGCCCGGACACAGACACACATATACCGCACACGACACTAGTACCAATATGTTGACACTAATAATTTCAAAAAATAAATAAATTGAACGCAAGCAAAAATGTCGTTGTCGTTGTCAGATATGCCTTTTTTCAGAGGTGTCGGTGCTGCAGAATTAATCATATTGTGATTTGGTAAACAGGAAGATGAAATCAGGAAGAAGTTGGAAGAAAAGGCGAATGAACGACAGAGGAGAATAGCCGAAAGAACTGCATCTTCTGGCGTTGTTCGAGCCGTGCCGGGGAAAACCGATAAGAACAAGACTCAAACTGTTAAAGAGACAAAGAGAATCAGTTCTGTTAAGAAAGTTTAGAGAAACTGGTTGATCAATGTGTGGATGAATGCATGCATATCTTATAAAGTATATAGGTTATGGTGAATCTATAAGGTAAAGTGTATTTAAATGATTGATGATTGTGATTAAATTAAAATTGAAATTATTTGTTTTGTTTTGTATAAATAAATTATTTTAAGGTCATTGGAATTTTTCAGACCTATATATAGTTGCTCAAAATTGAGATTTGTTTTGAATTTTGATTCATGGTTTGTATATTCAGGATTCTTTATTTTCTGTAATGTATGAAACATTTGTATGCGCAAACAATAATGAAAATTTGTCTTTTTTTTTATTTTGATTGAATTTTCAATTTTACTAAAAATAGTAACTAAGATGGGTCAAATGGAAAGAGATTTGGATCTCGGTCACTAGTCAAGCACAAGATCTTAAGTATGAGCGGTTTGAAAATTGTAAAATCTAGATTGTTAGTACGACACTCAATATTTGGCCAAAGGGAAAAAAGGTATTTTTATACCATCACATACACGTATACATGAAAAATTGTAGTACTGACAAAAATGATTCTGAACGTTTTTTTTACGATTTTGTTTCAAAAAGCTCGATCTTGACCATGCCAGCAAGAAAAACAATCTTTCTTTGATCGTAACACTCTTAGACATCCTTAGCATGTAAGATCTTAAAATCCAACACTCGATCTTAACTACACTGCTCAGAAGTTAAAACTTGATTTCAATTCTTGCGTATGAGACTTAATGCCATCCTCTTCTGGTGTAATCAACATTTAAAACTTCAAATTTTATCATAATTTTGATGCATTAATTCAACTTACAAATGCCTATTCTCTTGAGCTTAGCACCTTATTTTGAATTTGAATTTAAGATTTCACATTTGTGTAGTCTTTGACGTTATTGTCATTTTTTATTTTGTCTACGAATATAATTTTTTGTGTATAATTTAATAAAATATGAAAGTGAAAAATATAAATAAAAAAATAAAATTGTGAATTAGTAATAATAGGGGACTAAAATTGTTTTATTTTGGTAAAGTAGAAATAGTACTTACAAGATAATAAGTTGCAACTGTTTATGAGGAAAAATGTTGCTATAAATCAATCATTCACCAAATTCAACAACCGAATGCACTTAACAAACTATAACAATAATGTTAACTAATTTGTTAATTGTTAGAACTGATTAAAAGGGAAATTAATTATATTTAGAAAAATAATTAGAGACGTAACAACAATTTCTAGTAGATGTAAAACAAAACAGAAGCAGTTCAACATTCTCTTGAATAATATTTTTACATCTATTAAGCATGTAACAAAAAAAAAGTTCAAAAAACAACCATTATGCCAGTAATAAGTTAATTTTTTTTAATTAACATAACCTCTTATATTGAGAATAAATACATCAAAAAAAAATTATTTAGAAAAAACACAAATTTTTATTTCTAGCAATTCTAAATAATTTGTCATGACAAATACAGCTTCAGAAACTCCACAACACATGAGTGGAAAGGTGACTTTACAATCCTTCATATAATCAAAAAATAAATGAGTTGACCCTTTAATTGCTTGCATGTCTTGTATTTTGATTGTGTCAACGTTAATTGAATGTTTCTCTTGTGAAATATTTTATAGACATTTTTAATTCATTGAAACTTTTACGCGTTTTCGTGATGTTTATGGTTTGCACATCATGTTTTGGTTCTTTTATTTCAGAGTTTTCTTGCATTATAAGCAATTAAGATGTATTCCGCTAGATTATGTGGTTTGAAGCCGTTACTCTTTCGTCGAAAATCAGGTGTTAACGAGGTAATTAATAAGGATTTATCGTTCTTTTGTTATTATAACTTTCAATTTCATGAAATTTTTTTTAAGGGTAGCAGTGCAGATTGTTGTCTGTTTGCTTGCTATTTCGGTATAATCTTAGTTTGAGTTGTTGATTACACATATATGCAGTCAATGAGAAGTTCAACCTCACCAAAGAAGTCTCCAAAGGCTAACAATGATGATTTGAAGTGCGAGTCGATGGAATTATCATTTGTAGGTATGGATCAATTGATGTTAATGATGGAAGTTCATAAGAAAATCTTTGTGTTCCGGGACATCATGGATCTTGTTCCTTTGCCAACTTCCGCTTCCTTACGTCAGGTACGATTACGACGCTCTTCACATATTCATATTGAAATAAACATAATATTCTTGACTTTTCTGTAACATTGTTTTTCATATATTGTAGATGGTTATTACAACGTTAGAAGATCTTCACCGGCTTTATCCGGTGATCATACCGATCAAGAAAGTCGCAAATATCAACGATAAGTCTACCGATCAGGGTCTTGCCTACTTCTGCGAGGCGTTAAAGTCTCTCGGAGAATCATGGTTGATAAGCGATTTCATGGACAAGAACACCAGCGAGCTACCGATACCAATGTGCAAGGATAGCACCAATATGAAGGAATTAGGTACGATTGCTTCCTTGTCAAGGAATTAATAATCACCGACGGAATATGAATTTAAGATACTATTTCAATTTTTTTCGCAGGTGTGACTATGTTGGCTACACTAGAATGTTTGATTAAGATTGCGTGCGAGAGATTTGATGACATGGAAGAAGATTCGCCGAAGAAAAGTTTCAAATCGTCGTATATCTCAGATATAAGCCCTTCTTCTCCTCTCACGCCAACATCGGTTCTACCAGAACCAATGGAATACATTGCAAAATCAGCATCTTGTAGCCCAACACTTAGGTCTCTAAGAATTCAAGGCGTGGAGAAGCTGAATCCAATCGATTTAAAGCGATTATTGTACCATATGTCAGCGCAACTCGTTGAAACACGAGACAATAAGATCGAAAACGAAGAAGTTATAGATGAAGAAAAGGATCAAAAAGTTGAAAATTATGAAAAGGATACAATAACTGACTTGGACAAAACTTTTCCTTTGCCGCTGCCACTGCCGCCTCCTCCTCCTCCGCTTCCACCTTTGTCCATAAAACTTGGATCACCTCTGGCTCCTCCACCGTTGCTTGGAAATGGAAGCGCTGTACCGCCTCCACCTCCGCCTCCGCCACAACCACTACCTCCTCCACTTCCACCATCAGCAGCAGTTTGTTGCATTCAGCAAACTGAAGTGGCAGTTAAGATGCCGGCACCTCTGCCAGCGCCACTACCTCCATCAATTCCACCACCTCCGCCGCCTTTGTCCATGAAACCTGGATCTCTTCCAGCTCCTCCACCACCGATGCCGTTAGGTGGTGCACCGCCGCCGCCTCCATTGGGAGCAGGGAGATCCTTAAAGCCTAAATCAACTACAAAACTGAAAAGATCAACACAGTTAGGAAACCTGTATAGAATTCTCAAAGGAAAAGTAGAAGGGTCTAGCCTCAAAGGAAAATCATCTGGTGGAAGAAACACTGCAGTTGGAGCAAAGAGCAATGCCAATGGAGGAAAACAAGGAATGGCTGATGCTCTAGCAGAGATGACAAAAAGGTATACTCATAATAGTTAACAGTTAAAGTCTCTCTAGCACCGACACCTAAAAAAAAGGCGTGTTTGTGTCTGTGTCTTTGTCCGTTTAATTTATTTATTTTTTCAAATTATTATTAGTGTCAACGAGTCAGTATCAGTGTCATATGTCTGGTATCTGTGTCTGTGTTTGTGCTTCTTAGGTTGAATTTGAATCCAATGTCTCACTCATCTCTCTGATTATTCATTTTTACTAGATCATCATACTTTCTACAAATAGAAGAAGATGTTCAAAAGTACACAAAAAACATCATAGAACTAAGATCCACAATCACAAATTTCAAGACCAGCGAAATGACAGAATTGATCAAGTTCCACAAAGATGTCGAATCCGTTCTCGAGAATCTAACCGACGAATCTCAGGTAAGTTTAGTTTCAAATCTTCATGTCCCTTAGAATTACACTACATTTTAAAACATTTATCATACTAGTACTATTAATATTGTGAATCATGCAACGCATGGTGAGCGATTAGTCGAAAAAATGTACATCAGTTATGATTCACTATAATCTGTTCATGTATAGGTGTTATCGCGGTTTGAAGGTTTCCCGTCGAAGAAGCTTGAAGCTATAAGAATGGCAGCAGCACTCTACAATAAAATGGATTCAATACTTAAGGAGCTTCAAAATGTGAATATTCTTTCGCCGGTGACTCTGGTTCTTGACAAAATCGAACGTTACTTCAATAAGGTAACCCGAAAATCGCTTAATATGAACATGCTATAAGCTATTTCCTTTGTTTGCATGAACTCATTCAATCAATACTAATTCAACAAGATCAAACAAACAGATCAAAACAGAATTAGACGCTTTGGAGCGAACGAAAGACGAAGAAACGAAGAAGTTTAAGAGTCACAACATCGAGTTTGATTTCTATATCCTTGTAAGAATCAAAGAAGCAATAGTTGATGTTTCCTCGAATTGCATGGAGCTGGCACTAAAGGTTAGAAAAATGTCATCATACAAAAACTTGAGACGGCTCTGATAAATAGAAGTATCGACCATATGCGAGAAGGTAGTTTAATATAATATTGCATTTTGAATTCGATGCAGGAAAGGCGCGATAAAAATACCGAATCAAATTCGAATGGTATTAGTGATCAAAAACGAAAAGAATATGGTAAATTGCTATGGAGGGCTTTTCAATTTGCGTTTCGAGTTTATACATTTGCGGGTGGACACGACGATCGCGCCGATAAGCTTACAAGAGAATTGGCTAGGGAAATTGAGAGTGATCCAAATCAAATCAGCCAAAGTCATGCATGATCTTCTTCTACAAAGATTATTGTAAATAGAAATAAAATGATTATGTAATATATGTGTATGTGCATGTGTGGATTAAAGTATTGACATGCGCTTAGATTGTTAAGTGGAGTTTTAGTTTTGGTTTTGATTTTAAAAAATTCATCCAATTTTTGTACTTTTTCGAATTATTGAAAATTGAAGACTAAGTTTTAGCACGTCCCGACCTGCCAAAGCTTAGCAAAAATATGTGTTTGAATTATTGTGTTTTTCATTGTTTTCTTCGTATGCAAGTTATCTTCTTCTTCAAGTTTTCGACGCAGAAATTAAGATGAGAGAGTATTGTAAGAGAGAGATTGCGGTGCAGTTGGGGGGTTAAAATCACTGAAATCCAGCCCGTATTTTGGAGGGTTGTTTTTGGGTTATGAGACTCTCATGAGTTTCTCTTTAGGCCTTGTGATGTGTTTTTTAGGCTTAATCTTAGCATGGTTCTTGTTGCACAATTTTTAAATGCTTCTACAGTTATCCAACATTGATGTTTGCATATATATATATATATATATATATATATATATATATATATATATATATATATATATATATATATATATATATATATATATATATATATATATATATATATATATATATATATATATATATATATATATATATATATATATATGTATATATATATATATATATATATGTTCAATATACTTTAAGATGTAGTTTTTAGTTTGATAAATTACACCAAATTAAAAAGTCTATAGCAAAAAGTTTGTGCATTACACTTTAGTTGTAACTCTAATTTACCTACACCCATTAAAACATAAATTGATTTAAACTAACAACTCTAGTTTTTTTTTTTTTTTTTTAGAGATTCTTCCATCTATAGTTTTCAAATTTATGTTTATTTAAAGTGAGATATTTATTGTAGAAAATAAAATAAAAAATATACAAATTAAATTGAAAATCAAATGAAAACATTACAGGTATATCATAAATTATAGGATAGTGGTGGTCTGATTTCTGTTTTGTGTATTCTTTAGATTCTTTGATGTTTTTTTTCTCTGATGTCGGGCTTCTAGACATCTTTCATAGTTGGAGAATGCTTAACTCAATTTGCTTCGTTGTGAATGCTTTTTCAAATTTGTGTTTGTTGAGAAGAGGGCTCGGTTGAACAACCTAGTCAAATGTAAATGTAATCTCTATGGGGAGGTCTGATCTTTGTTGAGAGAATTCAATTATGATTGTTTTGCAAACAAGATATTAGATGGTCAAGGATCTCAAAATATTTCAAGGTGATCTTAAGCCTTAGGGTAGAAATATGTTTGATATTGTATAAATTATTATCAATGTGTTGTTGGAGAATATAAGGGTTTTTGACCTTCAGGTTGGGAACGGTCCCACCCTGGTGGATGATGTAGTTGTATAAATTTGACCACCAATATAACTCATCACATCTTCTCGCAACCACTAATATTAATCATGTAAAATAATAACAATCACACAAATCTCGGGCGCGTAGGAACACTGCCCTTAAGGATTTATCCGCTTCTTAAGCGCATATCCTCCAAGATTCAATATGTCAATCTCGATATAAGTCTGAGTTAACAGAACTGAAATTGTGGCACTTGCAATACAAATGTCAAGACTGATGTCTCAACATAAAACACAATGTTAGAACAAATGTTAGAACAAATGTTATAACATAATCTGCTGACAGAAAATACTTTTACTAGAAATTATGAAGAATTAAATTGTAGAAGGTAAAAGACACAATCAATGGTTAACCCAGTTTGATGCAATTCACCAACTCTGGAGGCTACAAAGTCAGGAAGGGAATCCACTATAATCGTATTAATTCAAAGCCTAAAAAGTCTCAATTTACGACTTATCACCTAATCATTATCCTATGCAATTTCTACCTAGAAACCTTCTAGATATGAGAACCCCCTCTAACTTTCCACAACCATCTCGATGATAAAACAAGTCACAAACCTGTGACAAGAACCAAAAGAGAAGATTATATTTCCAATAAACAATACTTAGTTTTGCTTAAAAGGTTTTTACTAAGAACAATACTCAAGTCTTTGCTTAAAAGCTTATGAGTAAGAATAATGAACAATACTCAACTCTTTGTTAAAAATAAATATATAAGTGTATTTATTTAATTATTTATCATTTGATGAAAAATTATCGCTATCAAATGTCATTCAAGCAGACCTTCCAAATAAATATTTAAATAATATGTTTATATTTATCCTTACAGATAGTGACATTCCTTAATAATGATATAAGAAAACATGTATAAAGTTATTGTGGAGACTGAAATACTTTTATAAACTTGAGTAAATATATGAGATTGATTGACTTAGAGACATCTTAGTCAATATTGATTGAGGAGAGAAAATTTATGTTTTCCTCATTTGTGTATAAGTAGCTACTGAAGAAGTGATATCCGTTATTTATGTGAAGTCATATCAAAATGATCCTAGTTGATCCTCTAACAAAGTCCTTGATAATAAATTGATTTGTGAACACATCAAGGGAAATTGAAATTAACAAGTGATGGGAACCCAACTTTTGTGGTTGGGAAATCCTTGAAAAAAGTTCATATGGGCAAGAACAAATCACTTATTAATTCTAATAGCACCAAATTTTTTTAATTAATTTTTATTTTCGTCCTTTTCTTATGGTGTGACGAGAAAGTGCTGGACACTACATTAATGAGAGGATACATTTAAATAGCATTTAATAAATTTCATATCATTATTGATGGTGTATGATTTACACCATACGATGAAATCACTTATACGAGTGTCGAGTGGGACCACTTATATGAGATCTTAGTGAAATATCTAGAGTACTTATAAAAATAACCAAGCACGCACACAACTTATGAGCGCACCACATTGTAAAAAGAAACTATGAGGGTGTGATGAGGATGGTAGACGTCCAACATACATCAAGTATTTTTGGTTTATATAGCTTGCTACAACAATTTCATTGTGTGTTAAGTACTACCATTGTGATGTTAATTCAGAAATGCTATTTTACTATTGTTTTTGAAGTTTTGAAATATGCGGGGGATTGTTGTTAACTTATATATATATATATATATATATATATATATATATATATATATATATATATATATATATATATATATATATATATATATATATATATATATCCAAATTAACAACAAATGGTGTCTATAGAAGGAATATTATATACCTTTGGCTCTACTTTGTTTCAAGCACTCTAAAATTGCCAAATATCCCCAAATAAATGGCTTTATAATGGTGACTTTAATGTTTTTCGAGCATCTGTTAAATGTAGTATGAGGAATAACACGATCACAACTCTTCATATAGGTAATAATTGGTTAAACAAAGTCGTTAAAATGCATCCCATGTAGTGAAATTGATAGGTTCAACCATACCAAGTTATCATTGAAATGTAACTATAATATTAATTTCGTTAGACGTGTGAGACAAAGAATAATGAAAACCAAAATAAACGGCTTTGAGCAACCAAAATAACCTATAATAAGGGTAAATAAATCCATAACAAGGAAAAGGAAAATAAAAGACGAGAACACAAAAAACTTGTTTACTTAGTTCAGTCAAACGGATTTTCTCTAGGGGAGAACACATTTCTGATTCACTATACTTTCAAGAACTATTTACAAGAAATTACAAAAGAGTTATAAAAAAATAGTCACCCAAATTTCTAAGAATAAACCCTATTTCTATCAAAGTGTTTCTCAATCTCTTAAACTCTCTATATATGAATCACACAAATCCAATGTATTTAGAAGTGTTTCTCAATCTCCTTAGATACTTTCATAGGTTTTTTAAATTACATAAACTTCAAAGAATTTATACTTTTGTGTCTCTAAGTTTCCCTATTAGTATTGCCTCTTTTCCCTTTGTCTTTCTTATTACATTCTAAAAGTTGTTCTTACATCAATGATAAAGATACATATTTATAATTACTGAAATCCAATCTGAAGGTTCGAAAAACACAATAAGGGGGGTTGGATTGAGTATTTGATAAAAAAACTTAAGACACGTTTGGTTATCCTGGTTCGTTTAAACTCAAACTACTCCTGCCCACCCGCCAAGGTAATTTTGCCTCTCTCTTACGAGGACTTAATCCACTAAATCAATTTTGATTACAAAAACTTTCGCAATGACAACCGTCAAAGTCTTCTTGAGATAAACCACATCTCGGTTTCTCAAGGAAAAATATGACAAAATAAAATCTTATGTGTTTACAAATATGCTTCTAATAAGCTATATCACAACTGTGATATATACACAATGTTTAATAGCAATGCACAAAAATAATAAGAGAATGAATAAATATTTTGATAGCTTGTGCGTGAGTATTCTGTGTTTTTAAATTTAATAGTGTCTTCAACATATAGTGCAGCTTTTGAACCGTTTGAGAGACACACTTTTCACCTTTGGAATGTTGAAATAATATGATTTAAGACCTTTCCAAAGATAGAGATTCTTTCCATAGAATAGATGATCCATCCGTTAATAGAAGATCTTGAATTTAATGACTTGTAACAGAACTAAGTATCAGAAGATAATGTATCAGAGCATTACGTCAGCGTTTGGTGCAAGAAGCATTTTCCTTATCAGAGTTTTATCAGAACTTCTGCTTTTGAGAAATCACAGTCAAAACCTGAGTAGTCGACAACCTTACTACTATGATCTTGGAGAGCTTGTTGTAGTGACTATCAGAACATGATCTTTTTAGAACAGAGATCAAGTGACAATTACTTCTTGTTTTTGTGAACATTTTTCACAGTCATTAGAACTTCTTGTTCTTATAACCTTCCATCAGAGATTAGATCTTCTTATTCTTGTAAACCTCTCTTTTGATGCAGCCTTCTGCTTTGTTTCTGCTTCAGAACTTCTGAAACACAAATAACCGATTAGGGAGCATATATGTTCTATTTAGAGATATGTGTTTGTTATCATCAAAACTATTTCTATCTTAAGAAGTGGGTTCTTCAGAAGTTATTGGAGGAGATATTCTATCTTCTTCAATACTTTGATCAACTTCTATATCTGCAAGAGATTCATAGTGCTTTGACTTTTGAGAGCCAAAATTATCATCAAAACTTATATTTATAGATTCTTCCATAATAAGTGTTTCAGTGTTATATACCATGTAACCTTTTGAGCGTTCAGAATATCCTAACATTAAACATTTTTGTGCCTTAGAATCAAACTTTTTCAGTTGATCTTTAGTGTTTAGTATAAAGCAGGTACCGCCAAAAGGATGAAAGTAAGAGATGTTGGGTTTCCTGTTCTTCCATAATTCATAGGGAGTCTTATCCAGAATAGGTCTTATAGAGATTCTATTCTAAATGTAGCATGTTGTGTTAACTGCTTCTTCCCATAAGTGTTTAGCCATGTTGGTCTCGTAGATCATAGTTCTGGCCATTTCTTGTCGAGTTATGTTCTTGCGTTTTACAACTCCATTTTGCTGAGGAGTTCTAGGGCAGGAGAAATCATGAGAGATGCCTTGTTCATTAAAGATTTTTCAAATCGATGATTTTCAAACTCTCCACCACGATCACTTTTGACTTTTACAATTCTAAACTCTTTTTCATTCTGAACTTGGTTGCAGAAGTTTGAGAACACGTAGTGTGACTCATCCTTGTGTCTTAAGAACTTTACCCATGTCCATTTGCTATAGTCATCTACGATCATTAATCCATACTTTCTTCCGCTGATTGAAGCAGTTTTTACTGGTCCAAACAGATCTATATAAAGAAGTTCTAATGGTCTAGAGGTAGAAATAACATTTTTAGACTTAAAAGGAGGTTTTACAAATTTGCCTTTCTGACATGCTTCACACAGAGCATCTGAGCTGAACTTCAGGTTAGGAAGTCCTTTGGCCATATTGAGTTTGATAACTTGAGATATCCTTCTCATACTAACATGCCCCAATCTTTTGTGTCAGACCTATTGCTCATCGTTAACAGACATTAGACATTTTACATTCTGACTTTTTCAGTTCAGAAAGTTTTATCTTGTAAATGTTGTTTTTCCTTTTTCCATTAAATAGAATAGTTCCGTCTTTCGGACTAACAGCCTTACATGACTTCTGATTGAAGATAATGTCATAACCGTTATCACTTAATTGACATATGGATAATAAGTTATGAATTAATCCATCAACCAATAGGACATTAGATATAGAAGGAAGAGAACCGTTACCAATAGTTCCGGAGCCAATGATTTTCCCTTTCTGGTTGCCTCCGAAACCTACGAAACCGCTAGCTTTAAGTTCCAGGCTTTGGAACATATGCTTTCTTCCCGTCATGTGTCGAGAGCATCCAGAGTCCAGGTACCATGATTGGTGTTTCAACTTTGCTGTTAAGGACATCTGCAACATAGATAATTTTGCTCTTAGGTACCCATATTTTTCTAGGTCCTTGTTTGTTAGTTTTTGTTGACTTCTGATTGAGTTTTGAGTTCACACCAGAATTTGCGATATAAGAATTGCTAGTGTATTTAATGTCATGTGTGTGACCATATGTGATGTGAGATTCTAAAGGTGTGATTTTTATGATCATGTCGTCAACATTATTATGTTGATATGGTTCTTTTCCTTTAGGTTTCACATACCCTATACCTTTCCTAGTATTTCCACTAACTCCATATATCATCGAGGCCATCTTGCTTTGTCTATACTTTTAGCTAGAAAATTTTGAAAACTATGGTCATATTTTCTAATGACATTATCAAAACATACAGAAGGTTTTGAGTTAGATTCTTTCTGAGTTAGTTGTAGCTTGTCTTTGATAGCAGAGTTTTCATTTTTAAGTTTAAAAATGTGTTCTTTTAACTCATAATTTTCTGCTTTAAGCTTTCTAGAATCTTGAGAATCAGATACTCTACCATGTTTCAGGTTTTTGTATTTGATTCGAAGTTTCTGATATTTTTCAAGAATTTCTGATAAACATTGTTCCAAATGAGATCTAGAAACTTTAGAGAATACCTCTTCTACTTGTGATTTTGATTCAGATTCAGATGAGCTGGCATTACTTGACATGCGTGCCATCAAGGCAATGTTGGAACGCCCGTCTTTTGATTCTTCTTTAGAAGATTCTGAATCGTCCCAAGTAACCATACGACTTTTCTTCTTTTCTTTGTTGGAGTTTTTCTTTGGCTTTTCCCTTTGCAGTTTTGGACAGTCGCTTTTATAATGAACAGGTTCATTGCATTCATAACAACTAACTTCCTTGCTTCTATACTTTATGTGTCCAGAAGGTGATTTAGACTGGTCGTCAGATCTTCTATGGTTTCTGGGCTTTCTTTGTCTGTGCTTCTAGAGTTGTTGGACTCTTCTGGATATGAGAGATAATTCATCTTCTTCTGATGAGGAACCTCCAAAGCTTTCTTCTTCATCCTGAAAAGCATTATTTTTAAATTTACTTTTAGATTTAAGGGCGAGAGACTTACCTTTTTTATGGGGTTCATCTTCTTCTAGTTCTATCTCATGACTCCTCAAGGAGCTGATAAGTTCTTCAAGGGATATAGCATTCAGATCTTTTGCAAGTTTCAAGGCTATGATCATTGGTCTCCACTTCTTTGGTAATCTTCTGATGATTTTCTTTGCATGATCAGCAGTGGAGTATCCTTTGTCCAGAACTCTCAGACCGGCCACCAGAATTTGAAACCTTGAAATCATAGTTTCAACAATTTCATCTTCTTCCATCTTGAATGTGTAGCAACCTGCCTTAAAAATTAAATTTATTTAGAGTCGCCACCTATTCTACCAGGGCGAATAGGAAACCCCTCGAAGTTATAGAGATCGGGGTAAGATACTATATTCAGGTTGAGGGAAGGTGTTAGGCACCCTTAACCCTTTCCTAAGGTTTGCATTATAAAATTAAGGTTTATGGCTAAAATAAAGAAAGGTGACAGAAAATTAATAGGGTTAAAGGCAGATATTTGAACATGATTAGAGTTTGAAGGAGGGGTACTCGCCTTATTGCCAAGTGCCTACGTATCTCCTTAGGGAGAATCAGAGTCAACGTAGTTCGGGAAAAGGGTTGTACGACCTTAGAATTTGATATGATATGAAGTGGTTTGAAGGATTTTTGAGTTGCCTTATCGTAGTTATGATAATTCGTAGTTTTTTAGAAAAGGGTGTTTTAGGATTGGGCGTACAACCCCGATTTTTAATATGCACTATTAATCGCAATGATCAATAGATTTGATCACCATAATTAATAGATAAGTAGGGTATTGTTACCAATTCTAATTGATAATTTCAATTATCACTAATAACAAATGAATTAGGTCAACCAAAACAATCCAAAAGCCTTTTGAATCAAATCTTGCCAAGCTTGGAAATTTGATTTGAAACTTGAATAGAAACCTTCTATTTTTGTCAAATCTTGTACCAATCTGTTTCACTCATTATAGCACGAAATTATATTGCAAATTTGCAATAAATATTGATTGGAATTGATCAATATGAATCCCTTAATCCAATATTTGATTTTCCTTTCAATTATATCACTTTAAATCATTTTTAAATGAAATAAAATTGTATAAAATTGATAAAATTCGTGGCCAAAGGTTTGGATAACTTAGGTAGCTTGTGGACCAAGATTGGGTCATAAAAGGATAGACCCATTTGTAAAAAATTCCAATTTGAACCTCTTTTATTTCACATTTTACCTCCAAAATTGCCCAACTTTGACAAGGCATATCTCCCTCAATTTTTAAGATATGAAGGAGTTATAGGACTTTTTGGAAACCTCAAGATGTCCTATATAAGCCACTTTGGAACATATTTTTCATTTGGGGATTATATCTTGATGATATGCCCTTTGACAAAAAATTGTCTTTGGTTGACTTTTGAAAAGGACCTACAATATTTTGTACCATATCTCCCAAATGAAGCATTTCTGGCATTGGCTTGTGAGAGACAAAGTTGTAGAGAATCCAATTTCCTTCCAAATAGGCTTTGAGTGAGGAATTTCTGATGTTCCATGTGAAAGTTATGGCTAGTCAAAGTTGAGTTGACTTTCTCCTATAAAAAACCCTAATTTGAACCTTTTGAATTTGTTCATTTCTGAGTTTTTATTGATGAATCATGATCAACCCTTGATCAAATGATGGGTATAATCTCCAATACCTGATGTTGACCAAACGTCATGAGCTTTGACTGCACTTTGACCATGGTTGACTTTTAGGTTAACCTAGTCGACCGTGGATCATCTAAGCCATTGAATGAGCAAACTTTGGAATTGAACCTTGATTTTTGACATGGAGGTGCCTTGAAACATAATGAACCATGGGGAACTTCATTGGAGACCTTATTTTATTAATTTCCTCAAGAGGGTACCAAACCCTAGTTTTATGAGATCCTTGCTTAGGAGCATGCCTTGATGAAATTCTTGAGTTTTGAATCATTGTGAATGAAATGTGGAAGGCAAATTTTGGGGTATGACAGAATGCTTCATACTTTTGAATGAGTGCAAGGACTTTAGTTTCTTTGACTTGAGTATTGCCTTCATGCACCATCCTCAAAGAATCAAATATGTTTTTTTTTTTTTTGCAGAATCTCTTTTAGTGATCTTCTCATATTCTGTATACGAGACTGCACTTAGAAATATGGTCTTAGCCTTGTGATGATTTCTGAATTCTTTTTTTTGTTGATCATTCATATTTTTTCTTTCAATCTTCTGACCACTTTCATTGACCGGATGTTTGTAGCCATCCGTTACCATATCCCAGAGATCAACATCGTGAGCTAGAAAGAAACTCTCGATACTGTCTTTCCAGTAATTGAAGTTTTCTCTATCGAACATTAGTCCACTGATTTTGTCTCTATCATCATGATTTTCAATGTTAATGTTCTTGACTGGTTCCACCATGGTGTTTTTCGTTTAGGATCTTTTTCTGACACGGTTAAGTGTATGCACCCAGAACCAGGCGCTCTGATGCTAATTGAAGGTTCGAAAAACACAATAAGGGGGGTTGGATTGGGTTTTTGATAAAAAAACTTAAGACACGTTTGGTTATCCTGGTTCGTTTGAACTCAAACTACTCCAGTCCACCCGCCAAGGTGATTTTACCTCTCTCTCACGAGCGTTTAATCCACTAAATCAATCTTGTTTACAACAACTTTCACAATGACAACCGTCAAAGTCTTCTTGAGATGAACCACAACCCGGTTTCTCAAGAAACAATATGATAAAATAAAATCTTATGTGTTTACAAATATGCTTCTAATAAGCTGTATCACAACTGTGATGTATACACAATGTTTAAAAGCAATGCACACAAATAATAAGAGAATGAATAGAGATTTTGATAGCTTGTGCGTGACTATTCTGTGTTTTTAACTTCAGAAGTGTATTCAATATATAGTGCAACTTTTGAATCGTTTGAGAGACACACTTTTCACCTTTGGAATGTTGAAATAATATGATTTAAGACCTTTCCAAAGATAGAGATTCTTTTCATAGAATTGATGATCCAGCAGTTAATAGAAGATCTTGAATTTAATGACTTGTAACAGAACTAAGTTCTAAAGATAATGTATCAGAGCATTACGTCAGTGTTTGGTGCAAGAAGCATTTTCCTTATCAGAGTTTTATCATAACTTCTGCTTTTAAGAAATCACAATCAAAACCTGAGCAGTCGACAACCTTACTACTATGATCTTGGAGAGCTTGCTGTAGTGACTATCAGAACATGATCTTCTTAGAACGGAGATCAAGTGACAATTACTTCTTGTTTTTGTGAACATTTTTCACAGTCATCAGAACTTCTTGTTCTTATAACCTTCCATCAGAGATTAGATATTCTTATTCTTGTAAACCTCTCTCTTGATGCAGCCTTCTGCTTTGATTTCTGCTTCAGAACTTCTGAAACACAAATAACCGATTAGGAAGCATATATGTTCTATTTAGAGATATGTGTTTGTTATCATCAAAACTATTTCAAGGATGTAGAACCAATCTTTTTTCTAACACAATCAGTATGTAACAATCTCAAAACACGGCCCATTGACGAATAAATCCAAAACCAACATGATCAAGTATGATACTTGTGAAGCGCCTGAATCGGACTCACTATTTGGTAGACCTAACTAATCGTCGATTGCACACCGATGAAACTCCTCCGTTATCGTCAACCAATATCTGGTGCCACTTTCTGCTGCTATCGACCATACTTTGGGGTCGCCTACCTCTGTCATTGTGGCTCATGTGTCCTCTGTTGACTTCCCCACTACTTTCTAGCAATTTTAAAACATGTTTTCTTTTGTTTTGTCAATAAAAATTTTAAAACATATTTATATCTAAATATTATTGAAAAAATAGTTTTTAATATATAAATAAAATGACTTTATTTAGTAAAATTTCTTTTAATAGTTTTTTTGTCTGAACATTATATATATTTTATTACGGATTCTAAAACTACTTAAAAGATTCGAATATAATTCCACTTGACTAATTCTTCCTATGTGTATATGATATATGGTCCCTAGCTAAAAAAGAAAATTAAGAAATAACGTGGACATAAAATATTTTTTTTGTTGGTACGTGTATATTGAGAATGGTCCATAAGAGAAAGACGTGACAAAACCTTTTGTTGACAGTTAGCAAATTTGAATCGAAATTTAATGTTGATGCATATGGTTGGAAATATTAACAATATCGTATGCATTTTCATTTACCACTTATTATATGTCGTATGTGTTTGGTACCCAAAGTCCAAAATACATACCAAAATGGAAAAGTTTACGTAGAGAAGTCCAAATACATGACAATATAGTGGCTAGATAGCTAGGCTGGATGTAAATGGAAGTTTGAAAGAATTTTTGCATGCGTATCTGATTTATTTGTTTGATATTGATGTGGTGGTTATGATATAACATATGTGGTGGTTAAGAAATAATAACATATAACATGTGATGTGATGGATAATTCACTCCAAAGTGAGCAATTCGTTTAAGAGTGTACAAAATATAAACTACGTCAACAATTAAGTCTCATCTCACCACACATCCACCACAACATCATCATCTCTACTACACTTAATTTATTCTCGCGTTGATTCTTAACCGTCCAACATTTTGTCCCGTACAAAATTATAGGTTTTATTGTAGTCTGATAAAACTTTTCCTTCAGCTTGAGCGGTACATTTGCATCACATAAAACACTTGATGTCTTTCTCCATTTGAATCACTCGACTTGAATTTGATGATTTACATCCACTTCTATTTCTCCATCATTTTGTATTATGAATCCAAGATATTTAAACTATGTGACTTGATGGATAATATGGTCTCCAACTTTCATCTCTAGGGTAGAAACGCTTCTTCTTTTGCTGAACTTACATTCCATATACTCTGTCTTACTTCTACTTAGGCGAAAATCATGTGTTTCTAAAGCACATCTCCAAAATTCCAACCTCTAATTTAAATCCTCATTCAACTCTTCAAGAAGGACTGTATCATATGGAAAATGCTTGCATCTCGGTGTTAGCTCTTGGATGTGTTTCGTGACTACATCCAAAACTAAGGTAAAAAGGTAGGGGCTTATGGTTGAACCTTGATGGATCTCTACCATGTGTCTTATAACTAGTCTGTAACCCTTCATACATATCTTGGATATCTCGAGTATATGCAATCTAACCCCTTTCTTCTACAAGGCTTTCCATTAAACCTCTCTAAGCACTTTATCATACGCCTTCTCCAAGTCAATAAAACTTGTAGAAATATGATAGTAATTATAGTTTCGATCCTCTTCTTTTATTTCGAGTTTGCTAGAATATGATGGGATATCATGTCCTTCATTAAATAAATTGTAGAAATATGTCTTCCACTTATCCTTTACATCTTTTTCTTGAACTAAGACTTCATCTTTTTCATCTTTAACATACTTCAATTGATCTAAATCTTTAGTCTTTCTTTCTCTTGCCTTAGCAAGTCTATATATAGATTGTTCTCCCTCATTTGTTCTTAGAAATTGGTATAATCTGTCAAAATCTTGGGTTTTTGCTTCACTCACCGTCTTCTTGGTCTCATTCTTAGATTTCTTGTACTTTCCCAAGTTCCGTATTTTTACACCTAAACCACTATTTAAAACAATCCTTTTTTACTTTAATTTTACTCTGTGCAATTTTATTCTACCACCATGATTCTTTACCCCTAGATTCAAAACCTCTTGATTCACCTAGCGTTTCTTTAGCCATTTTTCTAAGTTATTGGGCCATCTTATTCCACATAACGTTTTCACTTCTTTATGGTTGTCTAAACCCTCCCTCTAAGATATTGTGTTGGAAAATTCCTTGTTTTCACTCTTCAAATGTCACCACTTGATTCGTAGAGCTACCATTTGACATCTTCTCTTTGCTCTCGGTGTGATTTATGGTCCATATACAACGCATTTTATCCATGTAATTCTTACGGTGACGAAATATTAGAAAATGTGAACGAACTAAAAAAAGAGCCAAAAATACAGATGACCTATACTTTTTAATTATAGTTGTACTTCACTTTTATGCCCCTAATAAAACTTTACTATAGGCGTATAAGTCCCATGATCAGAGAAGTTTCCATCTTCCAGAGTATATTATTTTAAAGTTTGTCAATTTTATACTGAATGGCCACTCCTTTATAATGAATAATCGCACATTATTAGTGATTTTATGGATTTATGTGTTGGTAGCTATAGAGCGAATACATGTGTTATTGAACCAATTATTCTGACATTGTTAACTGTCTTGGTGTTTTGATGACAACAACCGTGGTGATTGTTAAAGTCGATGGTGTTATCTTTCCAACTCCCTGATGATGGTAATTAACTTGAAGATATCTCATGTCTCGCCAAGTCAATAATTCAAGGTTCAAGTGAAGATTTTATATGATCACTGTATCTGGAGAATGAACGAGAAGCTTCGGAGTTATGAAAGAGAGAATATGTGAAAACTCGCATGGTCGTATCGGTATGAGTAACCAGAGTCTTGAAAAATAAGGATAGTAACTCCTAAGTTACTAACGCAACTTACTCACACATAAAACATTTGAGAAGCCTTTGTTGATTTGATAAAACCATGTAAAACTTTTTTAAAGGACTAAATGATTGATTAGGGAACTGTCTGATCAGTTAGAAGTATCTTCTACTACAAAAAACACATATAACATCAGTTGTGAAAGACCTATAATAAAGGTTGAGTACTGTCATACCCCAAATTTGCCCGCCTTGTTTTTAGCATTATTTTTAACTTTGGTTTTATAAGTTCTTATTTAATTTTATTAACATCTCAACAGTAATTTTTTATATAACAGTTACTATAGAGTTATTTGTATAAACAAATTTTACTTGACGCCTCACATCTTTTATAGTGCAATTTTATTATGAATAAATTAAATAGCACAATTGGCAATAAAACATATGTAAGGACTTATTAGTGTTCAATGTCACAGGTTCGAACCTTAATGTTGTCATTTTTCCCTTATCTCTTTTATTTTTGTATTTTTATTCAAAATCTTAAAATAAAATAAAAAAATTGTTTTTTTTAGTATTTTAATTTAGTTTTTGTTTTTTATTTAAAGCTTTTTTAAAAAAATATTATGAGGTTTATTTGTTTATTAGAAATAGCTTTCTTAAATAAAATAAATAAAAACTGCTAGAATCATCATTACTATTTTCCCTATTAGTAAAAATCCAAAAAGAAAAAAATTAAAATATCACGTTTTAAGGACTAAGTAGTTTTTACTATTATTTGTCATTTAAAAAAAAATATTATTTAAAAATTGTTTAATAAGTCATAATTCTAGTTGTTATTATTATATTAGAAAATAGAATAGTTATTAACATCAGAATTATTTTTGTTATTCAAAATTTGAATTTATTGAAATTAGTTGTCACTGTTATTGTTATTCACGGTTTCTATATCCAGGTATTAAACCTTCATCAATTCTCATCCAAATCAATTGAATTCAAGATCAAAACTTTCAAAAATATTCCAATAAAAAAAAAAGATCTTCAAACTTTCAAAATTGCAGCAAAAAGAGAGATAAGTTAAATCTCTTCAAATGTCATAATTACATTTGATTTGCAGACTTAAATAATAGAATCAAACAACAAAAAAGGTATTAATTAAAAAAAAAGAAAAAAAAGAGGAACATTTACGGTTACTACTATTTTTTGCAATTAGTAAGAAAATATTAGTTTACTACTTTTGTTAGAATAAAATTAGTTAAATTCTATTATTATTAAATTTTATTAATAGTCATTTTTAGTGTTAATTATTAACATAGTTAGAATATTTAAATTACAAACCGTTACTATTAAATAAAATAAAGTCTAATTATTTTATATATTGTTACTATTATTAATTTAATATCACCAAATATTATTATAATCATCAACTATTATTTTTAAGTATTATAGCTAATTACAATTATTATTATTATTAATATATTAATTTTTTTTTTATAAAAAAAAAAAGGGTAAGCAGTAGTTAAATCATTAAGTTAATATTATTAATTTTTTAATTAATTATTATCACTAAACCCTACATATATTATTTATTTTTTAATTTTAAAATTATTATTGACCAAGTCAACTAGAGATTTTGGAACCCTTCCTTCTCCAAGCCACAAACGGCGCGGCGGCCGTATTCACCACAAACCCTAATTTCTGAAAACCCTAAAGAATGTGGTTTCTGAATCAAAACAAATCGAACATGAATCGAAATCAGAAAAGGAAAAAATCTCATTCAATTAAGTACAGAAATTATGAGCTTTAATCAAATACAAATCAGATCGAATCAAGTACAATAATAACGGATCAAATCTCCAATCAATCTGAATCAAACTAATAAAAGCTATTTCCTAATTGATTTAACTCTAATCACTATAAAGCACACCCTAAACGAATGAATCACGAACCCGAAAAATTGCGGAAGAAAGAGGAGAAGAGGAGATTCTCGCGAAAAAACCTAAATCAAAAAACTTCAAAGAAGTTCGCCGCCGTTCTGGATTTGGGTTTCACGCCTGAAACCTCAAATCGTCGCTGACCCGCCGCACCATCTCCGCCTCCACCGTACCTGCGATTCAGAGCAAAGAAGGAAGATCGGAAACGGAGAGGAGATCTATACGAAAAGAATTTCTGGATCAAGGTAATCCTTTTGAAAACCTAGCTTATTGGTTAAAATCACCACTGTGTTGTTATGGGTTTCTGAAACTTGGAGAGTTAGGGTTCTTGTGTATTTGGGTTTAAGGGTTGATGGTTGTATAAATATGGATGAGTTACTGTTTTTTTTCTGAGTTTGCATGTTGTTGTTCTTTAAAACGAAAGAGTAAGAGAAAGATAGGAGAACGTAAAAATGAAAATAAAAATGAAAAAAACAACTAAAATACTCCCTCCGCGTTCTTATGTGTGCACGTTGTCGTGCTCCCTCAGTCAATATATAATCATAATCTTCCATTTTGTATACCTCGATCTAACGTCCCAGGATTAAATCTTGGGAGCTCTTTGATCAAATCAACGCTCTAGATTAATCGTCCTCACCATAATCTCCCTGGTCCAGCCTACACTGGATCCAGCGGATGTACACTAATTAGAAATGGGCCTAGCCCAACGTTATTCGTACCCCTGTTTTACTTTTTTTTACAAAAGATGTATAAAATACACCCCTCTTTGGCTTATTAGGTTCAGATATACATTTGGGCTTAATTATCTTTTCTAATACATCTCAAATTTTAGTTTAACACCCCTGTGTCTTTTAATCAATTAAATTACTAAGCTTATATCATTATAAATTTCTAAATGTTTCTAATACATAACATATACTTGTTTAATATATTTTATAAAAGTCACCAACTTGAATACAGTTATATTTTAAGATAAATCTCCTTTTTTTTTATTAACTTTCAATTTTTTTTTAACACATATATTCACTAAATTTTAATTTATTTGTCATAACCATATTTAATTAAAAATCTCAAAACATCTAAAACTTTTTACTAATACCAAATCAATATTAATTTCATAAAAAAGGGATTGTACAATTGTTTTTTTACTAGACTTCGAACTACGCCCACAATTACCTTATTTTCTAAATCGGACGAAATTCAAAGGAGAGTCTAAAAGTAATTATATAATACTATAAAAAATACCAACCAAAACCCGAACTACGAATTGGGACTCTGATTCTCCATAAGGAGATACGTAGGCATTCAATCGGAAATTGAAGCGAGTCCCCTAATAAATAAATAAATCACGTTTCTTTTATAAATATGAAAATAATGCTTTCGAAACCTTAGAAAAAAACCTAGATCTAGAGGGGGTCCCCTTGAGTACAAGGGAAATAAAGGGTGCCTAACACCTTCCCTTTATTTAATTAACTCACGAACTTAGAATCTCTGAAAATATAGGGTTATCCATTTAATTCCCTTCCCTTAGGATAAAAATAATGGTGGCGACTCTAAAATTTTTAAGCCGGTTGCTACAAGTACCGTTGTTAGGTATGGTGTGGTTGTGAGTTATTTACGATCACGGTCTATTGCCCATGGTAGTAAACTGGATAGCGTTCTACATACAACCACAATTGTATTAAATAACTGTTGTTGTATTTCTTTTAATAAAATATAATAAAATGTAGCACTAGAACAACAACAACAAAAACAGGAAGAGGAACAACGTTAACGATAACTACAACAATAACAACAACAAAAACTACAAAAACAACAACAAAAACAACAACAAAATAACAACAAGAACAACAACAATAACAACAATAACAAGAACAAAAAAAACAACAATAATAACAAAAAAAATAAAAACAACAATTAACATTGCTTACTTGAATCCATTATCTTCTTATTTCATTCAAGTTGGAGAAGAGATGAAGAAGTTCTGAAATTTGTTAGAAAAAGATATGATGTTTTCAATTTTATTTATGGAATAAATGATATTTTTAAGCTTGATTTAGTTGAGAAATAGTGTTTTGTAAATGAAAAATGACGTTTTCGAGGTAGAAGATGAAATTCGTCTAAGTTTTAGGTTTCACGCGGATAACTAATGATAGTGTCTTTAGCATTGATAATCAATAAATGGACGACCAAGATTCATTTAAGGACGATGAAGAAACTCAATAAACATGCTATATACAACAATGGTTGTATTAAACAACATTGTTGTATGTATTTTAATAAAATATAGAAAATGAAGTAGTAGAATGATCGGTCACCATTTCTATTAAGTTATGTCTTTCATCCGGCACAAATTCATCATCTCGGTAACTCATTCGGTTGTTTTATTGATTTTTAAGTTAAATTTATCATATTTATTAATTTATAGTATTGCATTGAATTTAGTTTAAAGTTTATGTGAAAAGATCCTCTTTATGCCTTTGTTTGGTAGTGTTAGTGTTGTAGGTTGATGCATGTGATCAGAGGAACTAATGGCAGGACTTAAGGGACTCCGGAAGGCTGAAAGATGGGAATTGTTGAAGAATCAAGAGGTCAACACGGGCACCCGTGTACATCAACACGGCCCGTGTTGAAAGCTTTAGGAAAGAAGTGAACGAGCGCAAGTCAGTGAATCAACACGGGCACCCGTGTTAATCAACACGGCCCGTGTTGATAGGTCTGGGCAGATTTTCAACACCACGTGAGTCAGTGGATCAACACGGGCACCCGTGTTAATCAACACGGCCCGCGTAGATGGAGGCGAAGGAAATATGTCACTTTGGATCTGTTTAAGTTATCTGGTCATGAAGGGCACTGTAGAGTTTTTGCTAACACTAATGCTGATACTATTTAAACACAGTTAGTGCAAGGAGAGAAACACTTTTTGACGGACGAGAGAAAAGAATACAATAAAAGATTGGAGAAATCAAGGGTTTGGGAGAGAAGAAGATCTTCATGAACGGAAGCAATTGAAGATTCAATCTCCTCTAATTTCTTGTAATGTCTTTATTCAATATTGTGTTTTCTTTGAATACTATGAGTAGCTAAACCCCCCAATGCTAGGGGGTGGCTCTGATTTTACTTCGTAATGACTCTGAGTTTGTAATTGCAATAACTATCATGTTTTCTCGTTGTTAATTTATTCTCTTGATGTTTCTAATGCTTTTCCTTTCGGAAAAATTGGAATTGATGTATGATTATCGTTTAGGTTAGACCACCATTGATAATGCTTTCACGAGAATATACTATAATAGATA
This sequence comes from Vicia villosa, assembly GCF_029867415.1. Taxonomy (NCBI): domain Eukaryota; kingdom Viridiplantae; phylum Streptophyta; class Magnoliopsida; order Fabales; family Fabaceae; genus Vicia; species Vicia villosa. Next base: position 234,722,872 of record NC_081180.1, on the reverse strand, counting down.
TTACCTAGGACTAGGAATACCTTATAGCAATCGGATATACTTGATCCCTTAATTGCTTGATTTCATTGTAAACTTCTAAGGACTTTGGGTTTAGGATGAAGGATCAAAGGTTTGTTCACTAAGGACTTAGGATCAAACAACCTTAAGAACTGATAATTGATAATTGAAAATAAGTTGTTGCAATAGAAATTCCAGAGTTGTTACAGAGTCAATCATCCACTATCCCCAGCATGTTACTCAAATTTGTTAAAGAGTCTATTTCATTTACTGCTTATTTTACTTTTTGCTAAGTGATAATCACCAAACAAAACCCAATTGAAGTTTTTGTTTAATTGAATCTTGAATTGAACTCATTATTCCTACGCAGTCCCTGAGATCGATATTCAGGGAATCTTCCCTATTATTACAAGAGGCAAATTAGTACACTTGCTATTTTACCAATCAAGTTTTTGGCGCCGTTGCCGGGTGTAGCGGGGAAAATCTGAGATCGAAGCCATGGGATTGACTCGACTCAATATTCCGTTTGAAATCGCCACCATGCTTTATTTTTTCAAAGGAAAAGGGAAAAGAACGAAAAACCCAAAGTTGTTTTTAAAACAAAAAGAGAACTCAGGTTCGGGTGTTGATTATACAAAGGGAAGGTTTAAAGCACCCCTCATATCTGTGGTACTCCACAGGAACCTTTTTGAAAATCTGTGTCGTGTGTGCTAAAAAAAACGGTTTGTTTTATTTTTAAAATAAGCTCGGCAAAGCGTTAAGCTTTGGGCCTACATACCTCCTCGGTGCAATGGAGAAGTCAGAGCTAATGTAGTTCCGCTTAAAGGGAAAACATTTTTTAAAATGAATAAACACTTTATCGTCGTTGGAGAGAAATACTCAGCCATTGATCTTGAGCATGAGAACAAACGAGTTCTTTGCATCGCAAATGAAAGAAGGGCTCCAACTCGGATAAAATCAACGAGTATGCCACTAGCTCTCTCACGCGGAAAAGATCTCATTATATCAATCAATTTCAAAATCGTGGGGTATAACCACTCGTTTCGACAATTAACGGTGTCTAAACTTTTTGAAGAAAAAGGCCATTGAAGGCAAAAGATATTTTTTAAAAAAAGGTTTTGAAAAGATTGCAAACATAAGAAGGTTTTTGAAAAAGGGAGAAGATTTTGAAAATTTAAGAATGGGAGGAGATGAAGAGGCTATCCTATTGCGTAAAATAAAAGCTAAGGAAAAGAACGGTCTAACCGAAATAAGAAGCCAACACTTGACATTATGAGTCAAGGTAGATTTCCCTTCCTTTGGAATATCAAATACTAAACCAACATTATCACTTGGGGATCCAGATGAATTTATTATCTTAGCACCATTTCGCATTAAGCACATTAAAATTCTGACGAAAATCGGGCAGAGTAACGGCTGTTTTCGGGTAAAATCCTTATCTCAATGCCTTGGAATTAACCATCAAGGGCTTTCAAGGAAATACCTGCACACATAAACAGACAACAATCCAATGCCAGACAGACAGAATAACAGCAGAGTAACAATATCATAAGGGTCCAGAGGTACTAAGTCCATAAGTCCGAATCTCCAAAATGCTAGGGATAGTAACCAATAGTCCAAAAGAGAGCCTTAGGTGTTTTTTAGATTTTTGTTATTTATTAGTGTTTTAGCATAAAAGTAAAGTATGGTCCAAGTGGACAAAGAGAAAATAGCGGAAACATAAACATGTGTCCAAATGGACAAAGAAAAAATAGCGGAATATAAACGTCCAAATGGACAAAGAGAAAATGGCGGAAACATAAACATAATGAAATGATAAAATAAAGCGATAAAGCGAGAAATATAAAGAGCAATATAATAAATTGCGGAAATTAAAGTCAATTGTTAGATGTTAAAGATAACCATCTTGAAACTTGTCAAGTATGTTATCAAAGTTAGTAAGGAAGATCGATGGTGAGTGAAGGATGTTCTCGGATTTAAATTCAATGGACATTTATCAGAAGCTTGATAAAATCATAGCGACTACACGATAAACCTCCATAAGTCTTAAATCAACCGCATGCAATTCTCTTCCATATTTGATCTTTTTGATTCGGGACACGAAATATTGCGCTATGTTAAGCAGATCGCCAAGTGATTTATGTAGAAATCACCCTACAACGAGGCCGGTCAAAACTTTATGTGCTAATGCATGCGAGAGGAATGATATGTAGATCATTCTCCGAAAGCAATACCGCACGAAAAGAAAAATGGTGAGTGATCTAGTCTTTACTAAGAATCCATAAGAATTCTCAAAGTATTAAGACTTTCATCGATCAAAATAAAGAGAAGTAAAAGATGGAACCACATTAAAAGCTCCTTTCATCCATAATTTCAATCACGTAATTTTGCAGATTTGGATTCTCATCCTATCGATGCCCTAAGTCCATTGAAATTAGAGAGAAATTAGGCCTCTAGTTTGTGATTCAAAGAAAATATCAAAAGAATGGAGTAGAAGAAGAGTTAGAACCAAAAACAAGTTAAAAATAGCAAAAACAAGCATTCTGCCTCACTGGAAATCGATTTACCTCTGTAGGAAATCGATTTCCTGCCTGCAGAATTCAGATCTGGCGCAAAAAACAGAGTGGAAATCGATTTCCCTCTGTAGGAAATCGATTTCCTGCGCACAGTTTTCAAAAAAACAGCATTATGAACTTTGAAACTTGATTTAGGCAAACATACAAACACCTTATGATCAAATATCCATTGGAGCACGAATTTTCCATCAAATCACCATCAAATAGGACCAATATAGCATCAAAGATGCATTGAACACAAACAACAAAGAATCACATTATGGTAGATGGAAAAGGAGGATGAAAATTACCAATTCTTGAACAAAACTTAGATCCACTTCAATAATCACAAACACAAATTTTGATCTCTCAACAATTGAAGAAGAAAAGAGTGAAATGGATGGTGGTTTAGCTCAAAGTTTGCGAGGTTCAAGGTGTGACTCACAAACTTTATGAAAGAATAAAGAGCTTTGGTGAATTTGGTAGGGATGAGGAGAGAAATTGCAAGGGGTTTTTTGGCTCTCAAAGCTTGAGAAATGAGAGAGTAGAGGTCTCTATTTATAGAATTGGAGCAAGAGTAGTGGCAAATTGGTCTTTTTGTGTTTGGTAATTAATTTGTGGTTAATTGGTAATTAAAGTGGGATTTAAATGGTAAAATGATATTTAAGTGGGTTTAATGAAGGAGTTAATTTTGATGAGGTGGAAAATTGGTAAAGTGATCAAATAAAAAGGTGCCAAAATGATATCAAGCTTCCCTCATATTTTTTTGAATTTTGCGCACAGGAAATCGATTTCCCACAGGGGTAAATCAATTTCCACCTTCAAATTTTCAAAAATTGTTTTCTTGCACTGTTTTGACTTTTGCCCGATCTTTCACCTGTAAAATATAAACAAAAAGGGACAAAACACATATTTTTTTTGATTTTTGGTTAGCACTAAACAAATAAAAATCTAAAAGTGCTTGATAATTCCCCTCAGAGATAATCACAGTATCAAAGACAAAGCCTCACAATGGTGCTTTTGATTGATGATTGAATGCAATTGATGTATGATCTTAGGGTCAAAAATTGGGGTATGACAGATGCCCCTATTTAAGTTTCTTTGATCCGGAAACACGATGATTGAAAATCTTCGTTTTGAGGAGATTGAAGAGACTTAAATATATAAAACACGCAATTTTTGAACCTAATATGCAATGCAATTTTTAATGAATGTATATGATGATGAAACAACATTGGGGAGAAAAAGAACTCCACTGGGGAAAGCACATGTCTTGTGGGAAGAACTCCAATGGGGAAACAAGACTTTGTTGGAGAAACGAAACTTTGCTGGGAAAAGAAACTTCACTGGGGAAAACATTTCGCACCAGAGAGGTTAAAGCATCACCTTTCACTAGGGTGAGAAAAGGGGGCATCCTCTTTCACTGGGGATGAGAAAATATGCATCCTCTTTCACTGGGGATGAGAAATATGCATCCTCTTTCACTGGGGAATTATAAGATATGCATCCTCTTTCACTGGGGATGAGAAATCTGCATCCTCTTTCACTGGGGATGAGAAAATATATCACCTTTCACTAGAGAATCAGAATACCCGTCTTTCATTAACAGAGAACACACCATCGTTCCACTGATGATAAAAATGCATCGACGTACCACTGACGATGAAGATAAAATAAGATACACCAACGTTCCACTGAAGGTGAACTACCAACGTTCCACTGGAGGTAGAAAAGAGATATATCGTCGTGCCATTGGCGATAAAACAAGATAACAAGATACACCATCGTTCCACTGAAGGTGAACTACCAACGTTCCACTGGAGGTAGACAAGAGATATATCGCCGTGCCACTGACGATGAAGATAACCAAATACACCGTCGTTCCACTGAAGGTGAGCTACCAACGTTCCACTGGAGGTAGGAAAGAGATATATCGCCGTACCACTGACGATAAAACAAGATAACAAGATACACCATCGTTCCACTGAAGGTGAACTACCAACGTTCCACTGGAGGTAGACAAGAGATATATCACTGTGCCACTGACGATGAAGATAAAATAACAAGATACACCATCGTTCCACTGAAGGTGAGCTACCAACGTTCCACTGGAGGTAGACAAGAGATATATCGCTGTGCCACTGACGATGAAGATAAAATAACAAGATACACCATCGTTCCACTGAAGGTGAGCTACCAACGTTCCACTGGAGGTAGACAAGAGATATATCGCCGTGCCATTGACGATGAAGATAAAATAACAAGATACACCATCGTTCCACTGAAGGTGAGCTACCAACGTTCCACTGGAGGTAGAAAAGAGAAATACATCGACGTACCACTGACGATAAAATATACCATCGTTCCACTGATGATATGAAGAAATGCCCCTTTGTACCAATGACGGTGAAGAGCAATCAATAATATTTTTTCAATGATTTGAGGATGCAAACACAAATGCATAATCTCAATATTCATTGTCCAGCAACCAAAATTCAATCCATGACCAAATGGAAAGAAACTGCCAAAAAGACTGGACTAAGTGAGAGAGGAACTCACTAGTCTTCTGTTTGCAGACATCTGAACAGAACAACTGAAACATATTATCCACAGAGAAACAAATTCAGTGGGGATTTTCAAGGAAAGTGAGCTTTTTCTGCTTAAGACACTCTAAATGAAAGAGCGATCTGTTTGACAGTAAACTTCATGATAGCAAATGTGAATGTATGACTGTTTTTGATGCATGTTGATGATGCATATGCTGCCAAAACTTAGCACAAGAAATGGACTCAAGAGATGGAGTACGAAAATAGCATAATCAAGCGTGTCTCAAGCTGAACACCAGAGCAGAAACTGCTATAACAATCTTTTGATGGCATCAGAATAAATGCTACCCAACACTGAGGGATCATTGGAGTTTGAGAGAACAAAAATAACTGAGTTCTACATCATATTCGAACCAAACCAAAAGTGCATTGAATGGAACACATTCTTCTTCTTTTGCATATGAATATATCAACATATCCATTCCTTGTAATGCACTCATGAATCAAAACAAAACTTCTTTTATATTTTTCAAAAAAGATTTTGTTGAAATCAATTTTCTTTTTGTTTCAAAAATTACTATCAACAATAAATGACATTTTGAGAGATATGAAAGAAATAAGATTGCCAATAAAAGGTAAAGGCTCAAACTTTTTTAATAGAATGGTAGCTTGCAAAAGGCAAGACCCCATGGATTATTACAAAGTTTGGAAAGTGGTAATTTTGTGGAAAAGGTACATTGAAATGTAATGACCCTATCCTCTCTCTCAACTTGGAATTCCTGAGCAAAGGCTTCCGTTGAAATGTGTTGAACTTCTCATGATAAACAGATGACTGCTGATGATCAAGTCTTGTCTGATGTAGTTACTTGCCATGAATCCCTAACTTTTGCCTGGACCGCCCTTTCGGGTTTTCAGTCCACCGGGTATTTTATTCTGTTTATGTCTCTAATTTTTGTCTGGACCGCCCTTTCGGGTTTTCAATCCACCGAGACGCTCTTTTTTGCCTAAGCCGCCCTTTCGGGTTTTCAACTTAGCGAGCTGTTCTTTTATTATTTTAGGCGAAGTATTTCTTGACTACATCAGCATTCACGGGACGTGGGAGCTCTTCTCCGTCCATAGTTGCAAGAATTAATGCACCGCCAGAGAAGGCTTTCTTAACAACATATGGTCCTTCAAAATTAGGAGTCCACTTGCCCCTTGAATCGGAGGTGAAAGACAAGATCCTTTTGAGCACGAGGTCACCTTCTCTGAATATACGAGGTCGAACCTTCTTATCAAATGCTTTCTTCATTCTTTTCTGGTACAACTGACCATGGCATAAAGCTGTCATTCTCTTTTCTTCTATCAAATTCAGTTGATCAAACCTGCTCTGACACCACTCAGCCTCAGATAACTTGGTTTCCATTAAAACTCTCAACGATGGAATCTCAACCTCAATGGGGAGCACTGCTTCCATACCGTAAACCAAAGAAAAGGGGGTTGCCCCGGTTGAAGTACGAACAGATGTACGGTACCCATGGAAAGCAAATGGGAGCATCTCATGCCAGTCGTTGTACGTAACAACCATCTTTTGCACAATCTTCTTAATATTCTTATTTGCTGCTTCAACAGCTCCATTCATCTTTGGCCTATAAGGCGAAGAGTTGTGGTGTTCAATTTTGAAACTTTTCACACAATTCTCTCATCATGCTGTTGTTCAGATTCGAGCCATTATCAGTAATGATCTTGCTCAGTACACCATATCTGCAGATGATATTATTCTTGATAAATCTGACCACAACTTGCTTTGTCACATTAGCATATGAAGCAGCTTCTACCCACTTGGTAAAGTAATCGATTGCTACCAGGATGAATCGATGTCCGTTCGAAGCCTTGGGTTCAATCATACCAATCATATCGATACCCCACATAGAGAAAGGCCATGGAGAAGAAATAACATTGAGAAGTGTCAGAGGCACATGAATCTTGTCAGCATACACCTGACACTTGTGACACTTCTTTACAAACTTGTAGCAATCAGATTCCATTGTCAGCCAATAGTAACCTGCTCTAAGCATCTTTTTAGCCATCGAATGTCCATTGGCATGAGTACCGAAAGAACCTTCATGGATTTCATGCATCAACATGTCCGCTTCGTGTCTATCCACGCATCTGAGCAAAACCATGTCATAATTCCTTTTATACAAAACATCGGCATTGATGAAGAAACTGCCAGCCAATCTCCTCAAAGTTTTCTTATCCTTATTTGATGCCCCAAGTGGGTACTCTTGAGTCTGAAGGAAGTGTTTGATATCGAAATACCAAGGCTTTTCATCTGTTGATTCCTCAACTGCAAATACATGAGCAGGTCTATCAAGACGCCTGATTGTAATCTGAGGTTCCTCATTATGGAAGTTCACTTTGTACATGGAGGACAATGTGGCTAAAGCATCAGCCATCTGATTCTCATCTCGAGGGATGTGGTGGAATTCAACTTTGTTAAAGAACGTTAACAGCCTTCTGGCGTAATCTTTGTAAGGGATCAAACCAGGATGACGAGTTTCCCATTCTCCTTTAATCTGATTAATCACAAGCGCAGAATCTCCATAAACATCAAGAATCTTAATTCTCAGATTAATGGCCTCTTCAAGCCCCATGATGCAAGCTTCATACTCAGCAATATTATTTGTGCAAGCAAAACATAATCAAAGGCCTTCCCTCAGCTGGAGGGAGCAGAATGGGAGGTTCAAGCAGATATTCTTTGATGTTGTCAAAAGCTTTCTGACAATCTTCATTCCACACACATCCCTGATTTTTCTTTAACAACTTGAAGATTGGCTCACAGGTAGCAGTCATATTGGAAATGAACCTGGAGATATAATTCAAACGTCCGAGGAAACCTCTCACTTGTTTCTCAGTCTTTGGTGCTGGCATTTCCTGAATTGCTTTGACTTTATCAGGATCTACTTCAATTCCTCTCTGACTGACAATGAAACCCAATAATTTTCCGGAACGGACACCAAAAGTGCATTTGTTTGGATTTAAGCGGAGACGATACTTTCTCAACCGCTGAAACAACTTTAATAGATCCTCCATGTGCCCTTCCTCTGACTGGGATTTGGCAATCATGTCATCCACATAAACCTCAATTTCTTTGTGCATCATATCATGGAAAAGAGTGGTCATGGCCCTTTGATATGTCGCGCCAGCATTCTTTAACCCAAAAGGCATCACTTTGTAACAGAATGTCCCCCATGGCGTAATAAAGGTTGTCTTTTCCATGTCTTCAGGTGCCATCTTAATCTGATTGTATCCTGAAAAACCATCCATGAAGGAGAAAACCTCAAACTTTGCCGTACTGTCTACCAACATGTCAATGTGAGGTAGAGGAAAATCATCTTTCGGACTGGCTTTATTCAAATCTCTATAATCAACACACATACGAACTTTTCCGTCTTTCTTCGGAACTGGCACTATATTGGCAATCCATTGAGGATATACAGAAGTGACAAGGAAACCTGCGTCTATCTGCTTCAAGACCTCATTCTTAATCTTTTCCGCCATATCAGGATGACTTCTTCTCAGCTTTTGCTTGACAGGAGGACATTCAGGTTTCAACGGAAAACAATGCTCTACAATATCTGTGTCCAACCCAGGCATGTCTTGGTAGGACCAAGCAAAAATGTCAACATACTCTTTAAGAAGCTCTACCATCCTCTTCTTAACATCTTGACCAAGCAGTGCCCCAATCTTGACTTCTTTCTTATCTTCTTCAGAACCCAAGTTGATGACCTCTAACGGCTCTTTATATGGCTGAATGGTGTCTTCCTCGTGCTCATGCAGTCGGGAAATCTCATCAGGAATACATTCATCACTCTCTTCTTCCGCCTCATACACAGGACACTCGAAGTTAGGAGAGGGTGCAGGGTCATTACTTTCAACGGTTTTATTGATTAATCTGCACAAGTGATTATTATTTCAGAAAAAAGGAAAGATATATGCAAACATGTAATCGTGCAGATTATGGCAAATGAAAACAATTTTTTAAGGTTTTTTGTGTTACCACTTTCCAGAAAAAGCAAAAAGATAAAAAACATGTATATGCAGAAACAAAATGACTTTTATTGATGATTTTAATGTTTAAAACAAACAGAAAAAAAAGAGCCCAACAACTTCACTTTCATCTTGGGCAGAATGAAAGGATTTTGAAAAACATAAAAGCCAATTACTTTGAAGCATGAGTACACTCAGGAATGTCAATGGTGATCCAGTTCTTAATCATCTTTCCATGGGTCACAAAGTTTGGCACTTCTGGTTTTGATTCATCTTCAACAATAGCATTCACTTCTGGAAGAGTCGGATGTAGAAACCCAGCACTATGGAACATCTCCTGATAAGGACGAAAAGCAGATTCCGGCTTCATCACGGACTTGTCTGAGGCAGAAAATCCCAGACCAGCTCTATTCTTGTTCTCTTGCAGACTCACCACTTGTCCCCAGACTCCTGAATGTCCATTCTGAACCACCAGTTGAGCATCTTTGAAGGAGGCAATGGAAGCTTCATCCTTTTTGAATTCATCATTAATAGACAGGGCTTGGAATGCAGTTCCAATGACTACTTCATCAGCCTCTATGGTACGGAACGAAGAGAGAT